>NC_057389.1:951762-1085417 GCF_019320065.1 Cervus canadensis
CTTGCTTGGAAGTCTACCCTAGTTACCCTCTTCCTAGCCCATATTACCTAGACACTGCACTTTCTAAGATCACAATTAAATTAACCAAATCAAACGTCTTCCTACTATGGACTGAACTGTGTTCTCCCCAGTCAGGATGTTGAGGCCCCAAGCCCCTGCATGATAGCATCTAGAGATGAGGCCACGACAGTGGGGCCTTGTGCTGTGATCAGCGCTCTCACAGAAGAGGGACCACAGAACGTGCTCCTGCCTTGGGAGGATTCAGGCAGAAGGCAGCTGTCTGCAGCCAGGAAGACCACTCTCACCAGGACCTGAGCTACTAGCACCTCTGACCTCCAGACTCCATTTTGGCAGTACCCAGTCTCTGTGTTTTGTTATAAAGCCTGAGCTGCCTAATTCACTTTCTTCCACACCCTTCAAAATCTCTTTACAGATTTGAACAATACAGGTTCCAACAATTAACTTGGGCTTCCCAGGTGGTGCAGTAATAAAGAATCCACCTGTATCGTAAAGTAATTAGCCTCCAACTAATAAAAATAAATGGAAAATAAATGAATAAATAAAAGCCAGAAAAAAAAAAAAAGAATCCACCTGTCAATTCAGGAGATGCAAGAGATGTGGGTTCGATCCCTGGGTTGGGCAGATACCCTGGAGAAGGAAAGGGCAATGCACTCCAGTGTTCTTGCCTGGAGAATCCCACAGACAGAGGAGCCTGGTGGGCTACAGGCCATGGGGTCACAAAGAGCCGGACACGGCTGAGTGCGCACGGCAGACGCGCAGCAGTGAGCCCTGCAGCGGCTCTGACACCAGGTCCACCTGCTGTGGCTCAGCTCGGGAGCGCAGTGAGGTGCCGCTCTTGCAGCGGTTCTACAGGCAGCCTTCCTCGCCGGACACTCTCCCGTCACGCTAGGCTATTTCCTTCATGTTTGTCTGCAATTCCGTCATCTCTTTGCCAGACTGAAGCCCCTTCTTTATTAGTAGATAGGAGCTTAGAAACGGAGCTGGAGATACCAGAGAGTGAAAGATTTAGCCCTTTTTTTTTTTTTTTCTACCAGAGAGAAGTTTTCCCTGAGTTCAGGGTATTATACTAAAGGTCCTTGAGAACTTAACACATATAGGAAATAAAACTGATGGTCAAAATGCCTTTAAAACATTCCTGATAAGACATACATCAGTTGGGATTGCTTCAGAGGTTAAAGAACCATTTGTCCCTTAAAAAGGAATAATACTCTTATTATTTGGATGATGTGCATGTAAGTAAAACAAGAGCAAGTTTAATAGGTGGATTGGTTTCATGCTCATTCAGTTCAGTCAGTTCAGTTCAGTCGCTCAGTCATGTCGACTCTTTGCGACCCCAAGAAACCGCAGCACGCCAGGCCTCCCTTTCCATCACCAACTCCCAGAGTCCACCCAACCCATGTCCATTGAGTCGGTGATGCCATCCAACCATCTCATCCTCTGTCATCCCCTTCTCCTCCTGCCCTCAATCTTTCCCAGAATCAGGATCTTTTCAAATGAGTCAGCTCTTCTCATCAGGTGGCCAAAGTATTGGAGTTTCAGCTTCAGCATCAGTCCATCCAATGAACATTCAGATCTGATTTCCTTTAGGATGGACTGTTTGGATCTCCTTGCAGTCCAAGGGACTCTCAAGAGTCTTCTTCAACACCACAGTTCAAAAGCATCAATTCTTCGGCGCTCAGCTTTCTTTATAGTCCAACTCTCACATCCATACATGACCACTGGAAAAACCATAGCCTTGACTAGACGGACCTTTGTTGGCAAAGTAATGTCTCTGCTTTTTAATATGCTATCTAGGTTGGTCATAACTTTCCTTCCAAGGAGTAAGCGTCTTTTAATTTCATGACTGCAATCACCATCTGCAGTGATGTTCATTACTACCATCAAATAGTGAATTGTTCCCCAAGTCTGCGATATACTGCATAGTACAATGAGACATAGTGAAGCAAGCCCTAGACAGAAGTTCTTGCCCCAAGAAAACTACAAAATAAAACATGATGCTCATTTTCTGAAAATTCTTTCATTAACTACTTTTAGTACATCATAGAGAACCACAAAAAGTTAAAAGGAATCTTGCTTTTTTTAATGAGGATTGTAAGTAATTGGGCTTCCCAGGTGATGCTAGTGGTAAAGAAACTGCCTGCCAAAGCAGGAGACATAAGAGACGTGGGTTCGATCCCTGGGTGGGAAAGATCCCCTGGAGGAGGGCATGGCAACCCACTCCAGTATTCCTGCCTGGAGAATCCCATGGACAGAGGAGCCTGGCAGGCTACAGTCCATGGGATCGCAAAGAGTTGGACACATCTGAAGCAACTTAGCATACATGCACACATAAGTAACTAGAAGATACTATAGCAAAAGGAAACGGTATGCTATTCACTTACAAGATGTAGGTGATTATTCCCACAGACCACATGTCCACCTCGGGTCCATAGGCACAGCCTCTAAGGATTTCAGGTGCTGCAGAAAGAGTGAGAACTGTATTAGAGTTTAAATTCAATATTCACATTTTAGTAACAAGCAGTGGAGAAGAAATGAGTTCATCAACAGAAACTTCAGAACAGGTTTAGAACCAATTGTTTCTCCTCAAACCGAAGTATGAGGCTACAAATTCTTATGACTATTTTAGTGTAAAAGATTATAGTCTCTCTGTGCTTGGGGTACATAAAAATAAACTTAGTAACTTTAATATTCTACATCAGAACATCATGATACTTTTCAAATCAGATAGCTATAACTGTACTACAAAGGGAGCTTTGTACACAGAAAAGAAAGAAATGAAATTTCAGCATAGGAAGAGGTAAGAGGCACAGTCAGGCCGCCTGAGGTCTCCGTGAGCTTGTGTTTCTGACCGCGTGCAGGGCAGGGGCAGGGGGGACGGCGTGAGGGCTGCACAGTCCAGCCCGGGTCTGGCGGCCCAGGTCTCGGCGCTGAAAAGTCCCCGCGCCGCAGAGCGCGGCTGTCCGCGGTCCCTCGGGATTGCAGGCTGAGAGGGCTTCCCTGCGTGCAGCCAGGCCGCTGCTCTCGGCCTGAAACGCAGGTCTTCTCCGCCCCGCACCGGCCCCCAGCGTAGACCCAGCTGTGAAAGAGGGTGACTGGGTCCCAGGGCCGGTCCCTGAGGACCGGAGGTGGTGTTTGCTGGCCCCACTAATAAAGGAAGGAGCGGAGAAGGGAGAGCTCTGCGCTTTGCGTGGCCGCAGGGCGCAGGTTTCCGGCCCAGAGCAGCCCTTTTCTATTCTGAACAGAGTGCTTTAGGGGGTCCGAGGGGGTCCCCGGGGAGGAAGCGGAGTGCTGAGTGCTCCCTGAGGGCAGCCCTGGGGCAGGGCTCCACACGCCCGCCGCCTTCCCTGGGGGCAGCGGAGCAGGTGAGCCGGAGCCCCGTCCACGCGGCCTGGGGATGTCAGGACTGGTGGAGACGCCAGGGCAGCCCCCAAAGGGAGCTGTCCTCAGGGGGCCCCGAGTTACAGAGAGGACACCGCGGCCTTCCCTCTGACTCTTCCCGCTCGGTTTTCTTCTCTTAGGATACCCTCCCTCCTGTAGAAACCCTCACATAAGACACAGGAGGTGAAGGGCCTGTGGAATGGGCCTGCGTCCTAGCAGTTCAGCGAGACGCACCTTTTGAGGAGCGGGATCTGGGCTCCACGGGCGACTATTCCTAGAACAGTTTCCTTTTAAGACTTACTTAACATAATTAAGAAAAATGCACGCTCAAAGCCAGTACCATCCTGTCAGGTTCGCTTCCGCCCTCATTCTCAGAGCCATCTGGACGCCACAGGTCTCTCTGGGCCCCAGGAGCCTGCGCACTGACCTCCCACCCGCAAACGCCTTGCTCAGCGTCGGGCGCAGGGAAGTGAGGTGAGGCTGCCGCTTTCAGAAGGGCCACCTCCGTCGGGGGCTGAAGGCAGCGCGTCTGGCACAGTCAGAGCCACGCACCCTCCCCAGGCCAAGTCCCACACCAGCAAAGCATCATCAATCCCATACTGACATTTAAACATACACGAGAGAGGCTGAGCGTCTCATATTTTCTGGGTCTTGGTTTTTACCTCTAGTAAATGAATTGCACTAGCTAATTCCCAGGTTTAACCTGGGTTTCAGACGCTGTGAAGGGAGAGTTGTTGAGAGTCCTAGGCAAGAACAGAGGACAGTTGCCCACCCTGTGTACCCCCCCTGGAGAGCCACCGCGCCTGCCGCCCACAGGTACCCAGCCCCGGCTCCGGGGGTCCACGCCCAGCCTGTGCCGCAGGGAAGCCAGCAGGCTGTCTCAACGGCTTTCCCTGACTTTGATCCTTGGAGCTCCCAAGCCAAGGGACCCAAAAGAGGTGAACACTATGAAACCTTTTTGAAACCATGTTCCAGGGCTCTTGTTTGTGTCACCTGATGTGGCAATATCTGACCTCCCTTCCCAGGCTGAGGGCACCCTTACTTTCCAGAGGCAGTTTCTTTCCTTGTGAGGCATGACGCTGCAAGATGAGTAAGCTGGTGGGATGAAAAGCTAGACTTCCACAGTGAGGTTGACCGAGACAAAAGGAATATAGAATATGTTTGTGCTCCATAACAAATTTCCCTTAAAAAGAAATTTTAAAATGGATTTATTATATTCACTATCATAACATAAAATTTGGATGAAATCAACCTAAATACCTAGATACAATTAGATATTAATACACAGTAACCTTTAAATATTTTTGATCACTAGTTAATAGAACTGTGACTTCAGAGCCAGCAGAATACATTCTTGTAATCGATGTGAACCCTTTCCAAGTGCCAAAAGCTTTTCTAGAATGAGTTTCAGTCTCTGGCACACCAGTGTTTCAAGTCTCCTATGTATCAAATGTCCTTGAGGGTAATTCTAAATATTTATGATTTTCTTAAGAGTCAGAAATAGTTGACTACTTCCAATTCAGTTCAAGAAAAGGTATCAACCAGTCCACCTTTTAATGCTATTCATACAGACACTCCTGGATGTCCTTCCTATATTTTCTTATCTCATTGCCAAAACAAACAAATAAACAGGCAAAATGCAGGGGCAGGGGAATAAAAACATTCAAGGTGTACTACAGTTTCTTACATGTATTTTAAATGATTTAGAATCTTTTCATAAATAGTTAATAATCATTTATTGATTTTCCTGGCTGTCTTCTAAGTAGATTCAAGTTTTCTGCTACTTCCTAAAGTTACCATCATTCATGATATTGCTTATTAAACACTAAATGCTACAGAACTCCCAGGACACCTGGCAGTCCCATATCTAGAGATTGAAGGTACATATAAAGATTGGAATGAATTCATTTTAGTAAATAAAATCACTGTAACTAGAAATGGTTCTAAAGTAAGCAGGATTAGATATAGCCTGTGACATATTGACTGATGCTAGGTTTTCCTTCTCCTAAAGCCCTAAGAGAAAAATAGAGGGATAATTTGGGTGACTGACTGTACCTTTTTTCTTTGGGGCTCCAAAATCACTGCAGATCGTGACTGCAGCCATGAAATTAAAACACACTTGCTCCTTGGAAGAAAAGCTATGACAAACCTAGACAGTGTATTAAAAAGCAGAGGCATCACTTTGCCTGTCTAGTCAAAGCTATGTTTTTTCCAGTGGTCATGTATGGATGTGAGAGTTGGACTATAAAGAAAGCCGAGTGCCGAAGAATTGATGCTTTTGAACTGTGGTGTTGGAGAAGACTCTTGAGAGTCCCTTGGACAGCAAGGAGATCCAACCAGTCCATCCTAAAGGAGATCAGTCCTGGGTGTTCATTGTAAGGCCTGATGCTGAAGCTGAAACTCCAATCCTTTGGCTACCTGATGTGAAAAGCTCATTTGAATCCTCATTTAAAAAGACCCTGATGCTGGGAATGATTGAAGGCGGGAGGAGAAGGGGACGACAGAGGATGAGATGGTTGGATGGCATCACTGACTCAATGGACATGAGTTTGAGTAAACTTCAGGAGCTGGTGATGGACAGGGAGGCCTAGCATGCTGCAGTCCATGGGGTTGCAAAGAGTTGGACACGACTGAGTGACTGAACTGAACTGACTGACCTTCATTTTGTTGGTGCCCTAGATGAGCATGATCCCTTCCTACCTATGGAGTTAAAACAACAGAGCAGCTTTCTTTATCGGGAGGCTTTTTCAAGCTGTTAACTGTTTTGAGAAAGCCAAATCAAACGGAGACCAGGCGAATGAAATCAACAGGTTTATCCACTCACTCATTCCACAGATGATGAGCTGTATTTGTTAAGCACACAGGCTGTGACAGGTGCTGTGGGTGGTGCTGGGGAATGAAGGGGAGTTATGGAGAACAAGTCTCCACCACCACAGAGCTTACCGTGTGCTGATCGAGAAAACCGCACAAGGAAACATAGAGTGGTAACCAGAAGTGTTTGCAGAGAGAGTGTCTATCACAGAGGGTTGACCTGGTCAGAAAGATCAAGCAAGGTATTCAGAGAAAGCGAAGTTTAAACAGATGTGAAAGATCTAGAGAAGCTAACCAGGCAAAGGGGGAGAGGTAGTGGCTGAGGAAACAGAGAAGAGGGCTCCCCTGAAGAAAGCAAAAGCGATGAGACCCAGCGGCAGGGGGGAGCCGGGACACGGACGGGAGGGGTCCGCGTGGGTGCGACTCCCGGCGCGCCGCGGGCCCCCGGGCACGCGCAGGCAGCTCAAGGACGCTGCGGGTTCCACTTCATCAGAGCTTTGTTGTTGTTCATTTATTTTTAAATTCTCTCCTACATTTTCATTTTAACCATTCAAAACATATAGGTAACAGCCAATATTTTCTAATAATTATAAATGGAGTATAATGTATAAAAATTTTGAATCACCATGTTGTACACCTGAAACTAATACAATATAGTCCACCAATTATACTTCAGTTAAAAAATAGAAAAGATTTATTTTCACCTTAAAGCCCAAATCTGACTTTATAGCAGTACTGCCGCTCCCACAGCGGACGGACAGAAACAGTGGGGCTCTCACTGCAGAGGCTGATCTTGAATTCAGAGACTCCTGGGGCCACAGAAATCCATGGCACCCTCAGCATCTGGAAACTCCTCTAAGCCCTGCCTCTGCGGACTGAGCGGGAGGAGAGAGAGGGTTTATCTGCTGGAAGCAGAAGAGCCTGTTTGGACCTTCTCTGCTCCTTCCCGCTTCCCAGCTTGGCCAGGAGGACCCCAGGAGGTGCCTCCAGGGCGCCTGCTACAGGCCCACAGAGCTTACCGGCTCCTACGGTGCCCAGGGCGGCGGGCTTTTCTGAGCATCGGTACCGTGTGTGGTCCTCTGTTACGGGGTCACATACATTTGGCAAGAATCAGGAACAACTTTTTCAACTTTGTCAAGGGCAGTTTTTGCTTTGACGATAGAGAAGACAGGTAATGTCTGAGCTCAGTATGCTGAATGCTATAACAAAGATACGGACCAGATCAGACTGATACAGCTGAAATGCTTCTGGGACTGGGGGGAGGCGGGTTGCCTCTGGCTAGTAGCAGCCGTGTCAGCTTACTGCAGTGAACCTCAGAACACTGTCACTTCAATACATGCCTTGCTGTGGAAGGCTGAGAAGGAGCCAGGAGGCGTTTGGAGCTTCAGACACTTCAGTTATTTACCACTTGCTAGTGTAAAGCAAGAAAAAACGTCTGAAGGATGTTTTGAGACATATGCGTTAGGCTCTTTATGTTCTAATGCATCCTTTCTATTTTCCTTGGCTCTTTTACACTTCAAACATCAGTCAATCCAACTCTCACTGTTCTTCATTTCAGCTGTTAAAGAAGTCTTCCTTGCCACGTGAATTGTATGACATTTCTTTTTGTATAAATCTTATAAATGGGTGAAGAAACAGCCTGTTTATTTTCCTCACTTGACTTTTTTGTTTTTTAAATGATACCCTGAAGAGAAAATCAAATACCCTCGAACACCTAGTGCTTTCAGAAGCAGACAAAAGAAATATGGCTTATTTTTACTACCCTGTGAAAGTTTCATTTCTATGGAAGTCACTTTTCTATGATTCCCTTGAGTTCTCCCATCTTGGAGTAATCACTATTTGTTCCAAATCTTAACCATACAGAATCCCCTGGTCACTTTAAAGCTGTGATGGATGCTGGCTGAGGGATAGCAAAGGAGTGCCAACTGTTGAAAAGCTATCTTTCCACTTTTGTGGGAAAAGGCAGAGTATAAATAAATGCACCATATAATTAATTATCTCATCCTGATAGTAACATTATATATGAATCTCTTTTTTATATGACGATGCAGATACAAAGTAATGGATTTAGCATTCAAACTGTCTCATGTGTTAAGTTGGCAAAAACTGTGTTTTTCTCTAAAGGAACTATACACCTCACTGATAATTATCAGCAATAATTCTTTCTGAAACTATTACTGTTTATTTTACGCTTATCCTTTCTGTAGCAAACACTCTAAAATGGAACATCCTGTGGGTGTTGAGGGCCCAAACGGTGCATTTTAAGCGCATCTCCTACCCACGCGCCATCAATCAGCTCTCTGACCCTTTTCCTCCCGTCGCTCCACCCTCACATAGGCAATAATAGAGCCGAATCCTTACAGCAGGCGATTCGCAGGCATGGTTAGTTCTGTTCTTGAAGTGGTCTCTTAAAATTATAAGGAAGAGGGCACAGAGAATGATCTGCAATACTGAGACCAAGAAGGTAAGGATTTCCAGTACATTAAATGATTGTCTCTAAGGCAGACAGAGACCAGACCCACGGACGCAGAGAGACGAGGGAGAGGTGGGATGAAAGGAGACAGGAGCAACGAAACATGCACAGAGCCGGTACCTAAAAGAGAGAGCCGGAGGGGCCCCGCTGCGGCGCGGGGAGCGCTCACGCGGCTCGGCCAGAACCCGGGGTGGGCGGGGACCCTGCACACCCACGGCCGATGCGCGCTCACGCGCGGCGGGAACCAACGCAACACTGTAAAGCAATTATCCTCCAACTACACATAAATGGATTAAAAAGCCTGTCTCTAAACTGAAGGGGGCAGGAGAAGTGAGGGGTGCCGTCCATTTTATCAGCCATCTCAGGTCAAAATATACTTGGTTAAGTGCTTGCTTCGAAGCTTAGTTGACACATACAGAATGCATACAGGGATCTGTGGGAATATTATTTAACACCGTACGGGTGACGAGGAAGTGTGAAGGGCTCTCCCCTCTGTCCCTGACCCTGCGGGACGCGCGGGCAGGTCTGGGACCATCTCCCACGCGAGGGAGGCAGCTGCTAATGCGAGCCCCTGATACGGCTGACAGCTCTGGGGGTTAGAACAGTTTTGTGCGCTGAGCCCCAGACCGCTGTCTTACACGGCTGTTCATTCCTAGCTCTCCCCTGTGGAGGGTCCGCTGTTGGGCCGTCGGAATGGGGACGCGGTCTCCTCTCTTCTCCCTGCCTCCTGAAGGCGATGCTGCCTGGGACGTCAGTGGGATCACTTCCTTTTCTGCTCCGGGGATGCTGGGCAGTCTCGTGACTTTAAGTAGCGTCCACAGAGACACTGGCAGCCTCGGCCTGGCTTCTGAACCTCAGACACACCCGCCGGAGCGTCTCGCGGCACCTCACGGCCACCAGCCCCGCGCCTGCTGCCGGGAGGCGTCCCGCCGGTGAGGGCGGCTCTGTGCTCCCGCGCGGCTCGGCCGCAGGCGCACTGTCCCCCTGCAGCACTCGCCCGCCAGCCGCGTCCCCGCGGGCTCGCCTCGGGCCGGTGCGCTCAGTCCCTGCCCCCGGCGTGTTCCTTCCCGGCTGTCTACACCGCACGCTCTCTCCCTGACCTCCTCCGCAGCCGGGATCTCCTCTCCTGGGAAGCCTTCACCGCTCACCCTGTTTAAATACTAACCCAGCTCCCAGCACTTGCTGTCCTCTTCCCCAGCTCTATGTTCTTCCACAGAAATTCTCTTTGTTTACACCTTTATTCTGTTTACTGTCTAAAATTTACCTTCCTTAAAGAATTTTTTCACTGCTGTATCTCTAGCACCTAGAAAAGTGCCCAGTGCATAATAAGAACTTAGTAAAAATTAAATGAAAAAAGACTAACGTTCCACAGAACACCCTTTCTCTAGGTCTGTATCAGACCGATACAGAGGCTCCGGGAGACTCATTTTCCTGAAGTTTAACTCCCCAGACAGCTCTGGGTCCCTGTGCTCCGCAAGGCCAGCACCAGGACGGGCCACAGCCCCGCTCACCACTCTCGGCTCGTGGCCGGCCTCCCCGCTTCCCGGGCACCTCTTCATCTGGACCGGGCGCTGCGGGCCTGCCTGGTTCGGTCCGCGCTGGCCTGGGGGCACAGCCCATCTCAGGGAGAGGAGCCGGGCTGTGCAGAAGGGGCGCAGGGCTCGGGCCAGCCTGCCTGGCATCCTTGCCTTCTCCCTCAGGCTTTCGAGCCCGCTTCTCACCGACCTCGAGCCCGCTTCTCACCGACCACGAGCCCGGCACCCCGGGCTCACAGCAGCCAGCCGGGGAGACTCCCAGGCAGTGGAGGCAATATTGTACTACACACTTATTTCTTAGTGTTTTTTATTTTTTAAAGTTCATTGAAAAAGAAAGTCATCATTGTGGGTATTTAGTTCTCAGGCGAGATAACTCCCTACATGATTAGAGAACCAAGGTAATTGGATACTCTAATTATTTCACCTTAGCTATTTAGTCTTCTAGAAAGGAACAAAGACATGAAGCTATTGTGAAAGTTTGTTGTTTAGACTATGAGATTTACATCTTTTACGTCATTTAAATTTTCCAATATTTTTCATGGTAATGCATCTGCATGTAGACAGAAATCTCTTCTGACTGTAGACTGCTGAAAAAATTCTAATTCTGGTACAGTGAATGGAATAGGTTATTTCTTTAGAATATATCAATGTGGTAACAAAGTAGGATTATCCCTATAATAATGAGACCTGGCAAATGCCAAGAGGAAATACCTTCTTAATAGCTTCTGGACCTTGAATATATTACCATATGTGAAACAGATGACCAGTCCAAGTTTGATGCATGAAGCAGGGCACTCAAAGTTGGTGCACTGGGACAACCCAGAGAGATGGGGTGGGGAAGGAGGTGGGAGGGGGCTCAGGATGGGGACACATGCACACCAGAGGCTGATTCATGTCAGTGTATGGCAAAAACCACGACAATACTGTAAAGTAATTAGCTTCCAAATAAAATAAATAATTTTTAAAAGGATTATGAAACAAGTGTTTAAAACTAAAACAGATGCTAATTATGCCTTCAAAAAGTAAGATAAAAATTAGTATAAAATTATTAAATCATGTTTATTTTGACTGTGCAGCAGAGAAGAAAGTATAGCAACATTTACTGTTCTCTAAAGCACTCAGTTTTATTCCTGTTTGATTTTTGCTATTTTCTGAAAAACAAAACAAAACAAAAACATCAACAAAAAAGTTCAACTTAAAAAACCCTAAAAATTCTTTATACAATCTCAAAAAAAAAAAAAGAATGTGGATAAATACACAAGTAGGAATATAAAATATGAAGATACATAATTTAGGCAACTAAGCCTATGAATAAATTAGATAATCGATATTAGACAGAAACATTCTTTTATCTAACCACTTCCATACTGGTTTATCTTCTACTCTAACAGCTTGTATTTCTCGTCTATGATGGGCATGGGTACATTTCAGTTAAGTTTAGTCACTCAGTCATGTCCGACTCTTTGCGACCCCATGGACTGCAGCACGCCAGGCCTCCCCATCCATCACCAACTCCCGCAGTTTACTCAAACTCATGTCCATTGAGTCGGTGATGCTACCCAACCGTCTCATCCTCTGTCGACCCCTTCTCCTCCCGCCTTCAATCTTTCTCAGCATCAGGGTCTTTTCCAATGAGTCAATTCTTCACATCAGGTGGCCAAATTATTGGAGTTTCAGCTTCAACATCAGTCCTTCCAGTGAATATTCAGGACTGATTTCCTTTAGGATGGACTGGTTGGATCTCCTTGCAGTCCAAGAGACTCTCAAGAGTCTTCTTCAACACCACAGTTTAAAAGCATCAATTCTTCGGCGCTCAGCTTTCTTTATAGTCCAACTTTCACATCCATACATGACTACTGGAAAAACCATAGCTTTGACTAGAAAGACCTTTGTCAGCAAAGTAACGTCTCTGCTTTTTAATATGCTGTCTAGGTTAGTCATAGCTTTTCTTCCAAGAAGCAAGCACCTTTTAATTTCATGGCTGTAGTCACCATCTGCAGAGCACCCACAAACTTCAAGCTTTAAATATCTGAACCAGTTAAGATATTCTGGAAGTAGTATTGCATAGTTACATTGTAGCACATTTATCAGGAGCCATGCACAATGGATATTTTTTTTTTTTGAGACCTATTTCTATTCCCAAGATTTTGAGAATTTCTTCAATGTTGAATACTTCATGGAGTATTTAAGAGTATTAGCCCTTGGTTCCATTTATCTGGATCACAAATTTTAGTTTCCTGGCCTGGCATTCTGTTTCAACTGGGCATATTTCCCAGGAAATAATGAGTATTTGCTTAAACACACAGTATCTGTGATCTTTTTTCCTTTGAGATTCTTTTATAGGAGAACCCTCTGTTGTTAATAGCCTGGGGCAAAGGTTCTGGAGTGAGGCTGACTGGACAGCTTTCCTTTTTAATTTCCTAACAAATGACACAAATGGCATAGCATATATACCCACTCTCTCCAAAGATGTAATTGAAAAATCCTTCAAGAAACCAGACAGAGTGTACAGAAGAATAATCACGTAGGACGCAATCGTCCTTACATCAAGCACGAAGCAAGCTCAGCCCTCCCTTCTCTGTCACCGTCCAAGTTAAATGCAAAGTCTCTGTGTAAAGTCATGCTTTTCATAGCATGACCGTGATTTCCGCCAGTCTTGTACTTAGATCTCATTTTCAGCTCTTTCTATAAATGGACAGTTCCCTCCTCACCCAAATATTCTCAGAAGGCCTACATGGAAAACTGATACTCAGAATGATGACTTTCTTTTTGCAATGAACTTTAAAAAAAAAACAAAACACCAGTACTTATATGTGGTGTGGGGAGAAAGGGCTAGAATTGAGGGTGATCCTGGAAGAGGGCTTCAGCCTTACCTATAAAAGGTCTCATTTTTTTGTGAGACAGATGAATAGAAATATTATTACGTTAAGTTGAAACAATTCAAATCCCTGCACGTTTTCTCTGCTCTAGGCCGCCTGCTGCCTGTGCCCGGCGTCACTGGGTCCTTAGAATCCTGCCCCCTCCCCTGCCCCCTCTTGGGGTTAATATTCTACTGTATTTCTTTTGCATCAAGAGACTGTATGACTATACATGTCTGTTTATATATATTATGAACCCTGCTTTTTAAATTAAGTACATCAAACTCTCCTGTTTTTTATTTCTAAGCCTGCCTTGGCCTCTATAATTCCAGTGTAAGTTAGCACTTCAGAACCTGAAAGCACGTTTATTTTCTCTCTGACCCCCTCCTCCTGCAGCGTCCTTGCTGCATGCTTCTCCTGCCGTGTGGTTCAGCAAATCACGCCTTCCTAGGGAGCCTCTACCTCTAGCACAGTGGATGGATTACCTCGATCTCGTTCAACCACTCAGTTCCCTTTTACCCCATTACACAGCCTCAAGGGTGATATGGATACCTGCAGGGAAAAAAAACAAATGGAAAACAAGCCTCTCTTATGAGACAGCATCGCCTTAAGAGCATTGTCTTATAAGATGGCAAAGCAAGAGTTTGAAATAGTGTTTTTATAATAATTTTATGTTAAAAAATAAATGACTGAATTGACAGGAAAGAGCACCTGCAACAGCTTTTTAATTTGTCTTCTTTGATCACTCTTCTCTCTCAGATCCATCGTCATAATGTCACTATCAATATATGGATAAAATAGACTTGATTTTAAAATATAATTGCTCTGATGAGGAACCTTTGTTGGGTCAATATTATCCACCAAAGCGAGTCTCAATCCCTTAGCCTAGTGCACAGATTCTTTTAAAATTTGGTGCATCCTACTTTTCCAAGTCCATCTGCTTTCTGGGTACCAGAGACTCCATGCAGTAGTCACGCAAAGTGATCAAGAAGCAAACGGTCCCCGAAGCTGCCAGACGCTGCCACGCCCAACCCTGCCACGGCCTGTGCTTGCTGACAAAGGCCTGTGGCCGCCTCTTCACTCGCCCAACTCCTACTAATTCTCCAGTGTCCCCCCTCTGCAAAGGCCCACCTAAGGAGGATTAACTATTCCCTCCCCTCTGCATCCTTGAGCCTTAGGCTCAGATAAGTATGTCATTTATCACAACAAATTCTGATTTATCCTGTACAGGTCTTTCTTCTTTTATAGCCTGTGAGATCCTTAAAGGGCAAGATCATACTGTGTTCACTCATAATCTTGGTGACAACATGGAGTCTATTAACACATTCAATGTTCATTTTATCAGGGAATGAATCATTCATTCATAGTGAATCAATATGAGTCAATCATTCATTCACAGAATAACCAGACTGAAAACCACAATCACAGAAAACTAACCAATCTAATCATATGAACCACAGCCTTGTCTAACTCAATGAAACTAGGAGCCATGCCATGGAGGGCCACCCAAGACAGGAGGGTCATGATGGAGAGCTCTGACAAAACGTCCACTGGAGAAGGGAATGGCAAACCACTTCAGTATTCTTGCCTTGAGAACCCCTTGAACAGTATGAAAAGGCAAAAAGATAGGACAATGAATGATTAACTCTCCAGGTAGGAAGGTGCCCAATATGATGAGATGGTTGGATGGCATCACCAACTCAATGGACATGAGTTTGAGTAAACGCTGGGAGCTGGTGATGGACAGGGAGATCTGGCGTGCTGCAGTCCATGGAGTCGAAAGAGTTGGATACGACTAAGCGACTGAACTGACTGACTGAGAATGACCATTTTGTACTGTCACAAGAAAGACTTGCTCTTATCACTATTATAAATAAGCTGTTGAAAGGACTCTGCTATCTCAGTCACGGAAGGGACCCTGAGAGACCACTAGGGTAATTTCTCCCTGATCCTTCCATTTCAGGCTGCTCAATTCTCTGAGGATTTCTCCAACCTACCTATCTCCCTGTTATACTTAGTATTCAGTATTAGACAACAATTACTAAGTTGCCCACCAGCTTTACTATTGTAGGAAACCCTTAATTTGTTGTCTCATTCTTTCCTCAATCCTCTTTCAATGCTTCTGTCAACTGGTCAGCAATTAATGGTCAAAAATGGGCCACCCCACTTGGTATATAGTGCTGAATTCAGGGTTCTTCTTTTCCCCATGTTGTTGGAGATCTGGAAGCAGGAAAGAAATTCAGGATGAGGTCAAATAAGGACATATGAATTAGAGAAAGGAAAAGTTCAATGGCACGATTAGAAGGGAAGGGTGATGGACAGGTTGTCAGGTAACAGTTCTAAGGAAAATATAAAAACAATAGAGGATGGCTAAAGGGAACATACTGTGATGGTGTCCACATTTTTTCTGAGAATGAACATCTCACTCGTAAGCCTGTGGTGGAGATGGTTGTCTGGTGCAGCACTCACCCTGCTAACGGACCCTGAGTTCATGCGGGGCCGCGGTACGTCCTGTAAGGGACATAGTGGCAGCTTCCCTGGTCTTCAGCGGCTGGAGTGAAGTACTGGCAAATAACATACAGGTGGAAGTGACGCGTGGGGCTTCCGGAAGTCCGTTTAACATGAAAATGTGCTTTCTTGGTGTTTATTTCTTCTGGTTGTGTAGAATGTAGACGTAATGACTGATTTCAAGCAGTCATTTTGGACTGGGAGGAAACATACTCAGGAATGGTAGAGTAAGACAGAAAAAGTCTGAATCCCTGACACTGAGATCCACCACACCTGCGGAGCCACAGCTGTGGAACCCACCTGGACCGCCTACCTCCAGATCTCCAGTCTATCAGAGAAATCGACATCTGTCTTATTTGGAGAAAGTGGAAATAGTGACAGATTTTATTTTCTTGGGCTCCAAAATCACTGTGGATGGTGACTGCAGCCATGAAATTAAAAGATGCTTGCTCCTTGGAAGAAAAGCTATGACAAACCTAGACAGCATATTAAAAAGCAGAGACATCATTTTGCTGACAAAGGTCCATATAGTCAAAGCTATGGCTTTTCCAGTAGTCATGCATGGATATGAGAGTTGGACCATAAAGAATGTTGAGCACTGAAGAATTGATGCTTTTGAACTGTGGTGTTGGAAAAGACTCTTCAGAGTCCTCTTGGACTACAAGGAGACCAAACCAGTCCATCCTAAAGGAAATCAACCCAGAATATTCACTGGAAGAACTGATGCTGAAGCTGAAACTCCAATACTTTGGCCCCCTGATGTGAGGAACCGACTTATTGGAAAGACCCTGATGTGGGGAAAGATTGAGAGCAGGGGGGTAGGGGGGGACAGAGGATGAGATGGTTGGATGGCATCACCGACTCGAGATGTATGAGTCTGAGCGAGCTCTGGGAGACGGTGAAGGACATTTCCTGTCTTTCTGTGCTGCCATCCATAGGGTGGCAGAGAGTCAGACATGACTGAGCGACTAAGTAACAATGCTTGGATTTTCACTTCTTACAATGACCAACACTTCTGAGGTTTCAAAAATTAAAACAGAGAACATTTTAAACTGAAAGCTGTCAGTGATATATACTGCTATGAAGGGAAACTATAGTGGTTTGTCTACGGTGCTTTCTTGATTTGTGTGAAGCATGTGTGTTCAGCTGTGTCTGACTCTTGGCGGCCCCATGGACCACAGCCTGCCAGACTCCTCTGTCCATGGGATTACCCCAGCAAGGGCACTGGAGTGGGTTAGCTCCTCCTTCTGTAATTCTGTTTTTAGGACCTTGCATACCAGGATTCTCATCCCTGATCCTCTAGTAACTAAACGTGGAATCTTGAGGAAGTCATACTCTTTTGACCTTAGTAAAATGAGAATGAGATGAACACTGAAGTTCCTTCTAGCACTAAAATTCTGTGAATTTAATCATACATTTCCTTCAGTGGCTTTCTTAGTGCACTGCTTGTCTCATCTCTGTGAATTCAAAAGTTGTTAAAATGAGTTAGTAATGTAGTTCTTATGTGTCTACTTATGAGATGAAGTGACTAAGAAACATAAATCCCATAGAAGAATAAGAGAGATAACGCTAAAACCACCCTTCTCCTATGTTTCCATAACGGCCTTTCCACAAGCACAACATGGCATTCCTCGAGGTGTATGTGTTTGGTTTCACCTCCGTTCCCTTACAGATTCTGAGCCCATGAGGGTGGGGAAGGGGTCAAGAAAATGCATCTTCCTGGTGCCAAGCACTGACTTGAACATAGCAGGTGATTTTACTGAAAATATGAGTAAGTGAAGGAAGATTTGTATAAAAAAAATGATGGTCCTAAAATAAAATGATACCTAGTTTTATGACTGGTAACCTGAAATCTTGTCTCTCTTCTTTGTAACACAGATTTTATTTAAGTTGTGATGTATTCATGAGTCAGAAAAACTTGAGAAATTCTTGATAATTTTTACAAGCTTTATTGGCTTTTAGGTTGCTGCCAGATTAAAAGAGTCATCAAGAAAAAAAAGGGGTGGTGGCGAGCGTCATGCCGTCTTGGATCAAACGCTATTGTTCTGCCTCCGACTGTGGCCTGTACCCCAGGGTGCCTTCAGCCTGTTCTGGGAGGCTGGGAGGATGGGCAAGGATGCGAGGACTGTGTCATCTCTGGGGACTCTGGCTGGGAAACCCCACCTACAGCCTTCTCCTCGTGAGGCTAGACCAGGGCCATCAATGAGAACCAGGGGCCACCCTCGCTCACTGCAGTCCTGCACACCACTGGAATGAATGACACGTCTGCTCACACACCTGCCTAACAAAAAGCAGGTGAGTAAAGTGACAAAGGGTTCCTGGCTTTAATCCCAGTCACAAAGCTATTTCCCTGTCCTTTTCCCTGGAGACTCTGTTTCTACTCCTGAGTGGGGATAAGAGCAGCTGCTTCCTGAAAGGCAGGCTCAGAGCTCCTCTCCCTCCTCCTGGTCCCCAGGCTCAGAGCTCCTCTCCCTCCTCCTGGTCCCCAGGCTCAGAGCTCCTGTCCCTCCTCCTGGTCCCCCAGGCGCAGAGCTCCTCTCCCTCCTCCTGGTCCCCAGGCTCAGAGCTCCTCTCCCTCCTCCTGGTCCCCAGGCTCAGAGCTCCTGTCCCCCCTCCTGGGTCCCCCAGGCGCAGAGCTCCTCTCCCTCCTCCTGGTCCCCAGGCTCAGAGCTGCTGTCCCCTCCCCTGGTCCCCAGGCTCAGAGCTCCTCTCCCTCCTCCTTGGTCCCCAGGCTCAGAGCTCCTCTCCCTCCTCCCTGTCCCAGCATGCATCAGAGCTCCTCTTCCCTCCTCCTGGTCTCCCAGCTTCAGAGCACCTTCCCTCCTCCTGGTTCCCCAGGCTAGAGCTCCTCTCCCCTCCTCCTGTCCCCAGGCACAGAGCTCCTCTCCCTCCCCTGGTCCCCAGCTCAGAGCTCCTCTCCCTCCTCCTGGTCCCCAGGTCAGAGCTCCTCTCCCTCCCTCCTGGTCCCCAGGCTCAGAGCTCCTCTCCCTCCTCCTGGCCCCCAGGCGGCCAAAGCTCCCGTCCCTCCTCCTGGTCCCCCAGGCTCGGCTCCTTCTCCTCGCTCCTGGTCCCAGGGCTCAGAGCATTCCTCTCCCTCCTCCTGGTCCCAAGCTCAGAGCTCCTTCCTCCTCCTGGTCCCCAGGCTCAGAGCTCCTGTCTCCCCCTCCTGGGTCCCAGGCGCAGAGCTCCTCTCCCTCCTCCTGTCCAGGCCTCAGAGCGTGCTGTCCCCTCCCCGGTCCCCAGGCTCAGAGCTCCTCTCCCTCCTCAGGTCCCCAGGCTCAGAGCTCCTCTCCTCCTCCTGTCCCCAGGTCGAGCTCCTCTGCCCTCCTCCTGTCCCCCAGGCTCAGAGGGCTCCTTCCTCCTCCTGGTGCCCTCAGGTACTCAGAGCTCCTCATGTCTGCTCTCCCCTGGTCCCAGGTGCAGAGCCTCCCGTCCTTGCTCCTGTTCCTCTCAGGCTCAGATTGTCTCCTGTCCTCCTCCTGGTCCCCAGGCGCAGAGCTCCTGCCTCCTCTGGGTCCCCCAGGCGCAGACGCTCCTCTCCCTTCCTCCTGGTCCCCAGGCCGAGAGCTCCTGTCGCCACCTCCTGGGGTCCACCAGGCGCTAGAGCTCCTCTCCCCTCCTGTCCACAGGCCTCAGAGCTGCGTCCCCTCCCCCTGTCCCCAGGCTCAGAGCTCTCTCCCTCCTCCTGGTCCCCAGGCTCAGAGCTCCTGTCCCCTCCCCTGGTCCCCAGGCTCAGAGCTCCTCTCCCTCCTCCTGGTCCCCAGGCTCAGAGCTCCTCTCCCTCCTCCTGGTCCCCCAGGCGCAGAGCTCCTCTCCCTCTCCTGGTCCCCAGGCTCAGAGCTCCTCTCCCTCCTCCTGGTCCCCAGGCTCAGAGCTCCTCTCCCTCCTCCTGGTCCCCAGGCTCAGAGCTCCTGTCCCTCCTCCTGGTCCCCCAGGCTCAGAGCTCCTGTCCCTCCTCCTGGTCCCCCAGGCTCAGAGCTCCTCTCCCTCCTCCTGGTCCCCAGGGCTCAGGGCTCCTTGTTCCCCCTCTCCTGTCCCCAGGCTCATGCTCCTCTCCCTCCCCTTGGTCCCCAGGCTCAGAGCTCCTGTCCCTCCTCCTGGTCCCCAGGCTCAGAGCTCCTCTCCCTCCTCCTGGTCCCAGGTGCAGAGCTGCTGTCCCCTCTCCTGGTCCCCAGGCTCAGAGCTCCTCTCCCTCCTCCTGGTCCCCTTAGGCTCAGAGCCCTGGTCCTCCTCCTGGTCCCCAGGCTCAGAGCTCCTCTCCCTCCTCCTGGTCCCCAGGCTCAGGGCTCCTGTCCCCTCTCCTGGTCCCCAGGCTCAGAGCTCCTCTCCCTCCTCCTGGTCCCCAGGCTCAGGGCTCCTGTCCCCTCTCCTGGTCCCCAGGCTCAGAGCTCCTCTCCCTCCTCCTGGTCCCCAGGCTCAGAGCTCCTGTCCCTCCTCCTGGTCCCCAGGCTCAGAGCTCCTCTCCCTCCTCCTGGTCCCCAGGCACAGAGCTCCTCTCCCTCCTCCTGGTCCCCAGGCTCAGAGCTCCTCTCCCTCCTCCTGGTCCCCAGGCTCAGAGCTCCTCTCCCTCCTCCTGGTCCCCAGGCACAGAGCTGCTGTCCCCTCTCCTGGTCCCCAGGCTCAGAGCTCCTCTCCCTCCTCCTGGTCCCCAGGCTCAGAGCTCCTCTCCCTCCTCCTGGTCCCCAGGCTCAGAGCTCCTGTCCCTCCTCCTGGTCCCCAGGCTCAGAGCTCCTCTCCCTCCTCCTGGTCCCCCAGGCGCAGAGCTCCTCTCCCTCTCCTGGTCCCCAGGCTCAGAGCTCCTCTCCCTCCTCCTGGTCCCCAGGCTCAGGGCTCCTGTCCCCTCTCCTGGTCCCCAGGCTCAGAGCTCCTCTCCCTCCTCCTGGTCCCCAGGCTCAGGGCTCCTGTCCCCTCTCCTGGTCCCCAGGCTCAGAGCTCCTCTCCCTCCTCCTGGTCCCAGGTGCAGAGCTGCTGTCCCCTCTCCTGGTCCCCAGGCTCAGAGCTCCTCTCCCTCCTCCTGGTCCCCAGGCTCAGAGCTGCTGTCCCCTCTCCTGGTCCCAGGCACAGAGCTCCTGTCCCCTCTCCTGGGTCCCCCAGGCTCAGGGCTCCTGTTCCTTCCTCTGGTTCCCCGCTCCCTGCTGTTCTGCAGTGGCGCCCTAAAATCAGCATAATTGAACCCCTCATGCAGAATAAGAGGTAGTCTGAGTGTCATTTATAAATGCCTTCCTCATGGAGACTTATATGAAATTGTGCTTCACATAGAGATATTAGGACTTTTAATACAACACAGTAAAATTTCAGTATTAAACAACATACCGCAGTATCCTGGGGTTCCACATACTGTCTTCATGAGTACTTGATGTTCCACGATTTTGGAGAGTCCAAAATCAGCTAGAAGACAAGAAAAAAAATTAATGAAATGAGTATTTTCTCAGCTTTTATAAGGTAACAGATTACTATTTTATTATTCAAAGCAAAACTTGTTTGTTTTGGTATTTGATATTGGGGTGGATATAGAGGACAGTCACTAGGGAGAGTAAACTAAAAGAACTAAATAATAATTTAAGTCTGGCCTTAAATTGGAAAAAAATTTACCCCATAACTCCAATATTTATTTTATGTTTTCTCTGTAATTACTAGCTTTTAGTAAATAAGCTATTTCTTCTGGAAATAATAGATGCAATGGATATATTTTGTATAATGTTAATTCTAAGATTTGAAACTAACTCTAAAGGATAGCATAGAATTACTAGTAAAATCAGAACTTTCAATCCATTGGAAGAAATTAGAATAAAAAAATTGGACTTTCTTAAATGTCAAGAAAATGAGCAGAAATATCAAAGGTTTATTCTGCTTCAAAATAAATAGTTTCATTCTTTAGTGTATTTGATGGACAAGAATTTACTCTCATTTGAGGAACAGGTAACTTGGTGCAAAAATCCTTTTTATTTATTTCTCAGAATATTACCTAGATGAAACATGATCAAAAGTTGCTATCATTATACTCTATTTGCTGGGCTATATCTCTCTCACCCAGGAAACATGAAGAAACAGTTCAAGGGCATTCTTCAAGAGAGGCAGGTGGAGAACTGATGCCATTTTAGACTTCAAAGATAAACCCGCATTTCCATGGAGTGCTGATCCTTATCAGAAGCAGCAGCAGGAAGTCCTTCAGAAAGGAAGGCTCTCCCAGCTAAATTAGTATCTATCCATCCATTTAAAGAAATCTCTTTAAGGATAAAATCTTTGAAAATGCTGTTAAAGGAAGCAACAAACGGAAGCCTCCTGCTGCTTGCTGCCTTTCAGGAGTGACCAAGAAAACAGGCTGGTGGCCCAGCAGGACGTCAGCATTTTTCCTTTAGGTTCTGGTATTCATAACGTATATTATGTTGTCTGAGCTTTCCCGTGATATGTACAACTTAATTTTCAAATACCTTAACATAAATGCAGTGAACTCATTAGATTAGCATTATAAAGGACAGCGCCAAGAGAGCAGTGCCCTTCAGAGGATTTAGAACAGATTCTCCAAAGGAGATTTCATCTAAACTAGACTTTATAATTATTTTTGTAAACAAAGATTTGCTTTGTATGGGACAAGGAAAGTAAAATTTAATATACATTTTTTTTCTAAAATGCTGATTTACTGATGTCTCTGGGTAGATGAGAACTTTCCAAATCATCTCTGTAGTTCTTCAAGTTCTTATTGGGGGAAAAAAAATACAAATCAAGGTTTCCAGAGTTAAATAAGGCTTGGGAAGAGCCTTACAGACATTAATTTAGATGTTAAGTCCACACATTAGCACTTACAACTTTCTGAAAGCCCTGCAGAAATAAAGCCTTGCTTAGCTGACTCAGCGTTCCCTGACTTCCTTGACCAAACCCAGCACCTCCATAATCATCCCCACAAGGGGTTCACCCCCCTTGTTCACTGAAGACCGGCGTTCTGTGGCCTGCACGTTGAGAAATAGAGATCTCAATTCATCTCTGTTCATATAAACAAATGGCTCAGAGCCAGAGTACACGGATATGTTCTAAGCATTTTGTGTCAGAGTTCTTCACTATCTAAAATGAAGCTCCAACTAACTTGTGATAAAAGTCGATAACCAAAAGGAAATGTTACATAATCTGTGATTTTCTTCTATAATAAACTTATCTTCAAAATACAAGGTCAACTCCTGAAGTCCCTGTCTTTTCCAAGGGCTGTGATTCCTTTGTGTGTCCAGCTATAAAGTACCAACTTGCACACATTAATTCAAGCTAATATTCTAGGAAGGAGTACAGACTTCCAAAACAATGTATTATTCCTTTACAGGTTTCATTATTTGAGGAAACTGAATGGAGACAAAACCGGACAGAGCAACATTTACAAATTCCACGGAATAAATCTCTTCTGCTTTGGGAACAGGGATAAAAAGACATCAAGAAATACCCTTACCAATTTTGAGTGGCGCATCTGGTGCCGGAGTTGCATAGAGAAGATTCTCTGGTTTGAGATCACGATGGACAATCCCATTTTCATGTAGGTACTAAATATGGACAGTAATGAAGTAATAGTCATGTAATTATATTTATGGTGCCAACATTTATAGGTAATCTTTCCAGAATTATAATAATCTTTACTAAGTTATATAATTCAAACACACACATATTAAAATTTAAAAATAAACACCATAAAGGTGAATGCATTTTAAATTATATGTCATTTGAGAATAGCTTATACGTAGCTTCCTAAAAATGAAATGCAACTTAAATTGTATAGAAGCTATTGCCACAAATAAAATATTTACTTCTCAGGGAACACTGATTACAGTTCTCATATGCATATTATCATATCAGCTCAAATTGGCTAATTATTATTATAAATAATAAAGTCAACATGCCCTGTGTTGAAATTTGTCTGATTTATTATCTGAAAGACATAATTCTATGTGTCATCTTAGAAGTTCACAACCATAGCAAAGACTTCATAATTATTGTTTGAACAGACATTTAGACGTGAGTAATTACTATAGAGAACTACCTTTAATATGATAAATATTGTTTAATGACAATAAATGCTTTCATAGGCTCTTTGAGGATTAGTATATCCAACTATCATTGATATTATCTTAAAGATTACCTCTAACATTCATTTTATTATATTTTAAATTCTTTTGTAAATCATGTGTAATCACACATGTAGCACATTTTTGTTGTGAATGTTAAAGTTCTACCTGACCCTGCTTCTCCTCCAAGGGAAGTCTACGTCCTCTCCAAAAGTAATCATTCATCACTTTGAAATGGTCTGAACTTTTCTCTATGCATTTACAAATATGAGTACATGCATACAAAGAAATATACCTGATTTTTCCATTTTCTTACATAAATGTATCACTAATAAAAATTTTCACTCTGCTTTTATTTTTTTAACAACATGTTTTAAACTTTTTTCCCATATGTCACCATAACTTATTTTATTTAACCCTTGTATTCATTTTTTGTTGGATATATCACTTTTTATTTTGCTATTTCCACTTTGATGGACATTCAAATTTTTAATGCAGTAATAAACCTTCAATACTTACAAATGTGAGCATTTTTGCTGATATTCTCTAGGATAGATACCTGAAAGCAGGTCTGGTGGGGTCAAAATGTATATAGATTTTTAATTTTAATATATACTGCAAAATCACTTTCCTAAAAGACTCCAACAACATTTACTCACATAAACAGTGTAAGCGTATATGTTTTCCTAATATCTAAATACCAAGTTTATATTTTTAACTTCTGTTGAGATGGAAGATAAAAATTATGTGTTAAGTTTGGTTTAATTTGTCTTTCTCTGTTTACTCATATAGTCTAGCTTCTCTTTATACACTTTCCTTTTTATAAATTGCCCATTCAAATCCTTTGCCTGTCTTTCTGTTGCATTGAGAGAAAAAGTTGCCAAGGTGCTGCAGCTTTTCTCCTTTCCTGTGGCATAGAGGAAGGGAGGAGGTCCTTCTTTCTTTCTTTCTACTCAAGCCAAGTAAAAGGAAATAAAAAGCTTCAAGGCTGCCTGACACGTGTCATTTAGTGGTCTGAGGAATGGGACTGACGCCTGGCTCACTCATGACAAAACTGGGAAACAGCTGGAGCAGGTGATGGAGGGGAGAGGGTCTCAGAGAGGCTCAGCTTCCTCCCCTGACAGCTGGACAGAGAAGCACGTTTCTCACGGACCCGTAGTGGACTGTGCAGAAGGGCTTTGGACGCGGGTCCCCAGAGGAGGTCCTTCTGCTGGAGTGCCCCCCGCAGGGGTGATGCCACCTCATCTTGGCATCACAGAAAGCAGAACCCGAGGGCAGTGACAGCAGGCAGCTGAAGGGCCACTCAGATCACCCGGAGTGAGAGAACCGTCCTGCAGAGAGTCCCCGCAGAGCTATCAAAGGTGACCCACAGGGGAAGACAGCAGGCATTTGTAACCTGCCACAACCAGAGACCACTGTACCAGCTCAGGGAAGACCAAGATATAATCTCCTGTCTCCTTCCGGCTCCGCATCATCGCCTTCACATCCCAGTCCTGGAAGAACCACAGTCGGCACCTAGCCGGTTGGAAAAGAGAAGAAGAAAAGCAGAAACCAACAGGAATCCATACCACTATGTTTATGAATTACAGATCCCAAGGGGGGGAGGCAAGAAATTTGAAACTGGGTGAGTCTAAAATTTTGGTGTTTTCTTGAAAAGATGCTCAATAATCACTAGTTATTAGAGAACTGCAACACAAAACTGCAATGACGTCCCACTTCACACCAATCAGAACGGCTGCCATTAAAATGTCTACAAATGACAAATGCTGAAGAGGGTGTGGAGAAAAGGGAACCCTCTTACACTGTTGGTGGGAATGTAAACTGGTGTAGCTACTATGGAAAACAGTATGAAGGTTCCTCAAAAACTAAAACTGGAATTACCATATGATCTGCAATCTATTCCTGGGCGTATATCTGGACAAAAGTACAATAAAAAATGATACGTGCACCCCTGTGTTCATAGCACAATAGCCACGCCATGGAAACAACGTGAGCATCCATTAACAGATAAATGCATAGGAAGATGTCGTACACACACAAAGCAATACTACTGAGCTGTTAAAGAAGAAAACAAGGCCATCTGCACAACATGGATGCAACTACAGACTCTCCTACTAAGTGAAGTAAGTCAGAAAGATACAGACAAATACCATACGCTATCATTTATATGTGGAATCTAGACTGTGACACAAATGAGCTTATGCAGGAATTAGAAACAAACTCACAGACAGAAAAGACTTGTGACTGTCAAGGAGCGGGGTGAGGGACGGACCAGGAGTTGGGATCAGCAGATGCGAAGTATTACACACAGAATGGATGGACAAGGTCCTACTGCACAGTGCAGAGAAATGCATCCAGAATCCTGTGATGAACAACAACGGAAGGAATATAAAGAAGAATCACTTTTTAATATTCTGAATCACTTTGCTGGACAGCAGAAAGCAACACAACATTGTAAATCAACTATACTTCAATAAAAAAAGGAAAAAATAAAATTTTGGTCTTTTCCTTTCCAAAAGGCACTGGAAAAATTAGGGCATGGCCTGAAATTTTATTCACTGACGAGAAGAATGGATTTACAGGGTTAATCTGTCAGAGCAACAGTGAGAAAAAATAAAATTTTGCTTTTGCACATGTCTAACCACTTGCTCACTCCTTGCACTAGATCAATATCAGGTAGCTAATTAAGATCATGGCATCTGGTCCCATCACTTCTTGGGAAATAGATGGGGAGACAGTGGAAACAGTGTCAGACTTTAATTTTTTGGGCTCCAAAATCACTGCAGATGGTGATTGCAGCCATGAAATTAAAAGACGCTTACTCCTTGGAAGGAAAGTTTATGACCAACCTAGACAGCATATTGAAAAGCAGAGACATCACTTTGCCAACAAAGGTCCATCTAGTCAAGGCTATGGTTTTTCCAGTGGTCATGTATGGATGTGAGAGTTGGACTGTGAAGAAAGCTGAGCACCGAAGAATTGATGCTTTTGAACTGTGGTGTTGAAGAAGACTCTTGAGAGTCCCTTGGACTGCAAGGAGATCCAACCAGTCCATCCTAAAGGAGATCAGTCCTGGGTGTTCATTGGAAGGACTGATGCTGAAGCTGAAACTCCAGTACTTTGGCCACCTGATGCAAAGAGTTGACTCATTTGAAAAGACCCTGATGCTGGGAGGGATTGGGGGTAGGAGGAGAAGGGGACGACAGAGGATGAGATGGTTGGGCGGCATCAGAAACTCGATGGACTTGAGTTTGAGTAAACTCCAGAAGTTGGTGATGGACAGGGAGGCCTGGCGTGCTGCGGTTCACGGGGTCGCAAAGAGTCGGACACGACTGAGCGACTGAGCAACAAGCATACTGCCATTCGTGTCCTGAACACTTAGTTTACATTCCACGCACCATTATAAACACCATTTAGATCTCTTGGCTTACTTAAACTTCACAGCAGCTTTATGATGGAAGTCACATAATTCCTGTTCTGCAGATGAGAAAGCTGAAGGATAAAGAGGCTGAGAGATCCTTACAAGGTCACAGCTGGACGTCGTGGTGGTGGGCTCAGATCTGGGCATCTGCCCATGCAGGATTCCCAAGCAGGAGCTCAAGAACCACTTACTGCTTGACTGTGTAGTGTGGGGATGAGGTGAAAATACAAATGAAGGAGAAGAGGGGAGAACAATGGAGGAGAGACAAGGTATTTAGTAAGAGGGGGAGGAGAAATGAGAATGGCAGAGGACCACACTCAGCCTCAAATCATACCCTGGAAGAAAACACTGCACCCCTGAGGAGGAACATACTATATCTTGTATATCTGTAGTGTGAAAGGCAAAGATGTGAGTGTCTCATACAATAGCTTTGGAACATATCTAAGAATTGCATAAATCAATAGAAAATATTGATTTTCTAACCCAGTTTAGAAGCTCCATAGCTTGGGGAAGAAAATGATGCTGAAAATAGTGACACAGTAACAACAAATGAGAT
Organism: Cervus canadensis; assembly: GCF_019320065.1. Lineage (NCBI taxonomy): Eukaryota > Metazoa > Chordata > Mammalia > Artiodactyla > Cervidae > Cervus > Cervus canadensis. The sequence goes on from NC_057389.1 coordinate 979,366, forward strand.
GAAGGGACAAGTGTTGGTTTAGCAAAGTACTAATTATATAAAGATTTTCATTAAATGTTGTTCTGGCTTTCTTGAACAAAAATGGTGGTTATGTGTTTTAAGTGCAAATTTTAAAAAAGCAAGACACAACAAACAAAACATCATTTGGCACTCCAAAAGGAGAGCTAAGAGAAGAAGAGTTTTATAGAAAATAATAGATCTAGGAGTCACGCACTACCAGAGGGACAAACTGAAAAGCACATAATGGAATGAATGCCAACAGTCCTGATCCCGACTTCCAAAGACAGAGGCAAGGATCATTTGCTGTAAGCGACTTGGTGTAGAAAGATTATTAATACTCATGATATAATCATCCAGACATGTGGGAGACTTTATTGACAAAATGGCAATTTTATTTTTGCTTAGACCCACTGATTGCCTTTGATCAATAGTTACTACTTTTAACCTTTACATTATTTCCAGTTGGGAAGCCAGGAAGAAGACAAACATGGAGTATGATCTTCTGCCTCCCCCCAAGGAGACACAGTCATCGGAAGTAGCTGCGCTTCTAGAGCGTCGATTCTCAGACTTTCTGGCCTCAGAACTTCTTTACAGTTAAAATTTTTAAGAACCTCAAAGAGCTTTTGTTTATGTGAGCTCTACCTAACATTTAGTTACTGTGCAAATGGTTAGAACTGAGAAATCAAAAAATTACTTTTAATTTAAAAATAAAACAATAAACTCATGACAATATACACATTTTAAAATATGAATAACTATTTTCTAAGATATGAAACTAGTGAGCACTATACCACTATTTTAAAGTTTTACAAATTTCTTTCATTTCTGGCTTAACAGAAAACTGCTGGACTCTCACATGCACTTCTTTCTCTACCGTAAAACCACATACCATGTTGTTGCTGTTCAGTCCCCAAGTCGTGTCCAGCTTTTTGTGACCCCATGGACTGCAGCACGCCAGGCCTCCCTGTCCTTCACTATCTCCCAGAGCCTGCTCAAACTCATGTCCATTGAGTCGGTGATGCCATCCAACCATCTCATCCTCTGTCGTCCCCTTCTCCTCCTGCCCTCAATCTTTCCCAGCATCAGGGTCTTTTCAAATGAGTTGGCTCTTGGCCAAAGTATTGGAGCTTCAGTTTCAGCATCAGTCCTTCCAGTGAATATTCAGGGTTGATTTCCTTTAGGATGAACTGGTTGGATCTCCTTGCAGTCCAAGCAACTCTCAAGAGTCTTCTCTAGCATCACAGTTTGAAAGCATTAATTCTTTGGTGCTCAGCTTTCTTTATGGTTCAACTCTCACATTCATACATGACTACTGGAAAGTAAGGAAAAATGCTTTCATATTATGATGAAATGATTTTGACTTTACACACCCTCTGAAAGGGGTTTCAGTGACCCTCAAAAAAAGTCCCTAGAATATCTTTGAAAAATTCTGTCTTATAGCATCAGAAGTCATAAAAGCCAACCCTAAATATTTGTTGGAAGGACTGATGCTGAAGCTGAAGCTCCAATACTTTGGCCACCTGATGGGAAGAGCTGACTCACTGGAAAAGACCCTGATGTTGGGAAAGATTGAAGGCGGGAGGAGAAGGGGATGATAGAGGATGAGATGGTAGGATGGGATCACCAACTCAACAGACATGAGTTTGGGCAAGTTCCAGAAGACAGTGAAGGACAGGGAAGCCTGGCGTGCCGCAGTTCATGGGGTCACAGAGTCAGACACGACAGAGCGACTGAACAACCACGAGCTGAATAATAGGAACACTGCCCCTTATTTTCAAACTAGGTTTTAAATAAAATATACCCTTCTAATCTCAACAAATCCTAATCTTATTTTGATACAGTGAGATCACTGCACATGGAGAAGTGGGGAAGAAAAGGATATTAAGGGTGAAAAATGCTTCTCAAAATTGTGTACTCATAGGAAAATGCATCAAGACATTTTACCATATCATATGAATGACATAGAACTGATTAAGAAATACCTAATCACAAAGATATAGACCTTATCAAGGTATTCTCAATCTTAGCTGCAGATTATTTAAATCATGGAGAGTCAACATAGACAAGAGGATTAAAAAAACTAAAAAATAAGATTATTGGATATTCTAGAATAAGCCATCAGGGAAGCCCATTGTAGAATAAACCAAGTGTTAGAGGTAATAACAATTAAAGTAAATCAGGGACAAGCAAGGAAACATATTGAAAATCTGAACAACAGTTTGGGAGAAGACCTACAATGTCTTCTATATAAATCCAACAATTTAATGGGAAGAAATAATGAATCCGACAAAAATTGTAGCACCTAATTATTGAAGTTTATCTTGAGTAACAGTAACTTTTAATAAAGAAACTGGAAGAGCAAATAACCAGATGTGTATGAATTTAATTAAAACTGGAATAAAAAGAAGGAGGAGGAGAAACAGACAGCCTCCGAGGCAGAGAAGCACACAACTAATTTACTGGCTCAATTTTTGGAAAGTGCATTCTCTTTTTAGAAAGAAAGCATTAAATGACAAGTATAATTTTATCTGTAGACTAATCAAAATAGGAAACAAATAGTTTTTAAGGATCTTATAATAATAAATTTAATGTGTTGGTACCAAAGGCATATCTTAGCTGAGTTCTGTTTCAGTATCACACTATTGGTTTTGATCAAGGGTAATACAAGAAATAAGGCGTATAAAGCTTTGAGATATTGCTTTTGAAATGGTTATTAAGGAGTAACATCATGACAGGTGCTCTGGGGCCATTTACACCAAGTATACTATTTATTATCTGTGTGACCTTAAGCAATTTGCCAACCCTCTAAATCTCAGCTTTCTCATCTGCAGTGTCCACTCTGCAGGCTGCAGTGAGAAACCCTTAGCATGGAGTAGATATTCCACTTCACAAACAGTAGTTATTGGGACTCTATCATTGTTCTTTTATGTCTCTTATAAAATGCATTTAGAAATCCTTTGAGATTTGGAATATTTGCTCTTTTCTGAAGTATCAAAGGGTACTTTGATCAGAAAACACTTGCCTTTTATTTCATTCCATTTCCTTCAGCTTTGGCTGCCAAGCAGCCCGGTGACAGAGAAGCTCCAACTGCACTAATCAGCCTGATTCACACTGTTTACTTCTCCTTCTCCTTGCTTTTTAAAAAATTCTTCTTCCACTTTAATAGCTTTATTTTTCATTTAATTTACCAAAACATCTCTTTCCAAAAGATGAAATATAAATTACAGGGAGATTGAATATGTTACATATCAGCCTTCTTCATTGTTGAAACAAGTCTGAGTCAAACAAGGGCTGAAATTGCTACAATGTGTAACAATGTTTAGACATCAGAAAAGGCGCAGTTTGCGCAGTTAGGATCTGGAACCTTCTCACCATGCTTCTCCCAGTCATCACACAGCGAGCAGCTATGACGACTCACGCTGCGCGAACCGGCCGCCGCCCCCAGAGCCTGCTGTTTGCGCGCGCCCCCTCTCCGGGGCCCTGGGGGTCTTCCGGCGCCGCCCTGGGGCTGCTGCAGGCCCTCCCGCCCCTGCCCGCAGGCGCCCAGGCATCCCCCTCTCCCGCCGGTCCCGCTTTCAGCACAGACGACCTCCGCACTAGGCCGGCTCTCCTCATCCTCACCCTCAACTCTAAGTCAGGTCCTCGGGGAGGCTGTCCCAGATTAACATGCTCTCTTACGCACACACGGTCTCATGTGCTCTCACAATGCTTTCTATTTTTCTTTACATCATGTCTGTTTCTCTGCAAGCTTTATGTTAAGGAACATCTCCCCTCGCTAGACTGAAAACTCCATAAAGACGAGGACATTTTTACCTGGATCCCCAGATACCTAGTTTTTACTGTACGGTGCCTATGCTAAATGTGCACTCAATCAATACTTTTGAATGAACATTAAATAAATCAAGTTTCCTATAGACAAGCATGTTATTTTAGTCTTTAGTCAAGAACTTACAGTTACATATTCAAGAATGATGGCAATCTGCACCTTTTATTCATCTGCCATTATCAATGGCAGAAGTTTAAATTCTTCTGCTTATATTATAGTGATGTATTTCCATAGCAACATCAGTTTGATACATTTAGCTGAAGTAGGACGTCTGTTTATGAAACATACTATACTTACTGGATAATAGTTCTTAGTCACCTCAGCGGTTCTCAGTGAGTATCAATTAGATAAATGAGATTTACAGCATCACTTTGAGAAAAGCCAAAATCCAGAAAGAATATTTTAACTATAAGATCGGACAAAAGGGTTTCATCTTCAAAGTGACATTTTGAATAATTACATATTTTTTTTCTTCTGTAGCAGTATTAAGTTGATTGTTATGGCTGAATTAATTTCTTTGTATCCTTTGAAGTTTACCTGAGTATGCAATACAACATAAGCCGCAGGGGAGTTTAGAGAAAGACACTTGAAGATTCGTCTGTTAGTTTTCCCTTCAGTTTCCTTCACGTCTAAAACATTCATAAACTGTACTGGCCATTGTAATAAAATGGAGCTGAGCTGCCCAGCCACAGTGACACAGTAGTGAGGAGTGAGCACACCCACAGACCTCTGTCTGCAAACAGAAGAGCCCCCTGGACCTCAGGGGGGCCTGAGGACCAGACCTGCCGCTGACCCTGGAGGAGGTCCCGAGGTGAACGCTGTTATTAGATTACAGATGTGGCTTGCAGTGTTTGGATACAGCAAAGCTTTGCAGGAAAATGCCTGCTGGAGTGGCGATGTCATGGGGAAAGAAAGCAGAATAATTACCCTTTTCTAGAGAGGGTAATTATGAATGGCACTGGGTAGACAAACCTGGGGTGTCGTGTTAGAGTAGGTGATGGGAGAAGTGGTCATGAAGAACAGTCAGACTCCAAGCCTCATTTCTGACTTTGATATGAGCCTCCTGGGTACAGAATCAAACTGGGAAACATCGGTGCTTTTAACAGGTTGAAATTAATTTCCTGTCTATTTGTATATGTGTATGTTATAGAAGTCCTATTAAGTACATATTTGAGGAACAGTCTACTTAGCCTATTTAGCCTAACAGTCTATTTAATCTATTTATGGTGGAAATATCATTTTACCTGTACTATTTTCCCTAGATTCAACCCCAAGTCTAAAACATTCACTGAAGACTTCAAAAAATCATTGCTATCAATAGCAATTATTAAGTCATTCACTTAATAATAAATTATGGAGCAAAAAAATGATGGAAAAAGTCATGTGTTCTGATTTAGACAGAATCAAAATACAAAATACAGAACACAGAATTCTGTATTCTGCTAAATTCTGCTAACAGAATACAAAAATATAAAGAAAACTAAAATAATGTACATGTCATCTACAAATAAATCAGTGTCTAAAATGTATTTGTATGCAAAGTCAGAGCAAGTGCATCTTGTGAGGCAACTTTTGAGATTGTTTAGGAAGGATAAGCCTGTGATAATTCCATTCTCTTATTTCCGATGCATATGATCAAATTTCAGGAAAGATGAAGTTTTTAGGAATGGAGGCAATGGAAATGGTTTAACGAATTAAAAGAGGTGACACTCAGGAGACAGTGAATAGCTTGGGAAAAGGTCCAGAAACGATCTGCAGTTACGGAGAAGGAAGCTGCACACGCGCTTTTGCAGTGAGAGAGGAGAGGTCAGGCTGGAGCAGAAGGGAACAAAGGGAGCGCCCGGACCTGCAGGCTGGCCCAGCTCAGGAGCAGTACAAGACGACTCCGCGTCCTGGGCAGACGGGACTGGGAGGGTGCGGGTACGCGTCAAGGGCACGCCATCCTCCGGCAAAGAGCAGAGCTCCTTCACGGGCATGGAGACGCGGGAAATATTCTGATGAGGTGTCCATGCTTCAGACCACAGTACGTGATTTATGCATTAATAAGGTAAGAGAGGAGATCCGGGACGTATTTCAAACTGAAAGCTTTTGGATGCAATGAAATGTATATCAAACATGACCAAGGGAAATTCTCTACACTTTTCTTGGGAAACATTTACATCCACAGATGTAAAAATGGTTCTTAAATCAAATATGCATTGAAGTAGAATGTGGAATTAAAAGAAAAAACTCCCAAACTTATCTTACCATTAGGTCTTTCAAAAAGTGAAATCACCAAAAGCTCAAATTCTCTTTTAAATAGACAAAGATAACACCACTGCCATGAATTCAGGGGGTGTCTAGACATGTAATTAAACTCTCTCTATGGTCCTAATAAAAACTGTGTCCCTGTGTAATGAAAGCTGCCGCACAGTAATTTAGTTTAATTACAGCTATGCTGTGTTCGATGGGCTGTGTGTGGTTAATTGATAATGTCTCAGGAGTTGGTAAGAGGAAGCGTGAATCTCTTTAAAAATCTAACAGGACAAAGAAAAACCTGACATTAAAAAAAGAAAATGGTATTCTGACTACAGTTCTCCTACTGGGGATGAAAATTAAGCTGCATGTATTTGCTCAGAAAGCTTAGTACCAATACACATAAATGTAAGTAAGACATCAAAGTAAACAATCTACTTACGTGTCACATTTGCTTTGGAGCCCTGACACTACCACTGCTTTTATACTCAACCTCGACTCTGTGACGCCTGCAGAACTGTCAGCAGAATACGTGAGAAATGAGGACTGTACACACTACTACAGATCAACAGGCCTGGCCAAGACTGGCGGTGAGATCCACGGCCCTGATGGAGAGCGGCCCGGACCTCCGCCTGTAGAGCACCTCGGGGCGGAGGAACGCTTGCCGGACAAGGGCAGGTTCTGGGCGGTTGCATTTATTTCATCTCTGATGTCTTCCTTTCTCTTCCTGGCCTTGACCAATCAGTCATAATTCTATCTCCAGAATATATCTCATATCTCCTCTGTATTTTCACTTTTATTCTCACCACTTAGTATAATCCTCCCTGTTCTCAACTGACACTATTAACATTTGCGTCTATACAAACAGCTCCGTACCCAGGTCATCTCTCTAAAATACAAGATTAACTCATGCCAATCCTCTAGTCTAAAAATATAAACAATTTAAGGGTTCCAGAATGCCTGTAAATTAAAGTTTAATCTCCTCAACATGAAAATTAAAGGCCCTTCAAAATCTGTTCCAATTTCTGGCTATACCTCATGTTGGGACCAGTCTCACCATGCTCTCGCTGCATAGCTTTATTTACTATTTGTAAATCACGCCGTATACATTTTCATTTGGTTCCCAAATAATCTCGCTGCATAGCTTTATTTACTATTTGTAAATCACGCCGTATACATTTTCATTTGGTTCCCAAATAATAAGAATCTTTCATGTACCAAAGTATATTTTCTAAAGATTCTTTAAACAATATTACTCATCTCAAATGCTCTTCCAGAATACTGCCGCTCCCATCCAGAAGAGGAGCTTCATTTCCTCTCTTTGAATCTGGTTTGACTTGACCGGTGACCAACAAACAGAGTGCAGCGGAAGTGCCAGTGTGTGACCTCTGAGGCTAGATTACAGAATCACTGCAACTCCCATCTGGCTTGCTAGAGACTCTTTTTCAGATCCCCACGCTGCCATGTAAAACGTCTGCTTCTCCTAAGACCTCAGGGCTGTGAGAAAACTGGGTGACGTGGAGAAGCCAAGTGCGGCTGTTCAAGTTGACTGCCCCGGCTGGTCCAGTCGACAGACGTCAAGTGTCAGACAGGAGGGTGAAGACTCCCTGGAACAATCCCTGCCTCCAGCTCTCAAGCTCCCAAACTTTGGAGTCTTGAGCTATCACGGAATGCAGGTGACTATCATTCCTATTGTGCCCTATCTGAAGTCTTGACCCAGAGAATATACGAGCAGAATAAAATGGTTGTTTGAAACCACCAGGAATGGGGTGATTTGCTACCACAGCAACACCGCCAGGAACACTTCATTCCAGATTACATACTGCCTCCTCTATGAAATTTCCCTCTAATCCCACAATTAGAACAAATATTTTCTTTGTCCCCCCACAGCACTATCTTCATATCCCTATAACCCTCTCATACTGTTATCACAGTTAATTATGTACTTGCTTATCAAAGTAGGAGAGAAATTCCTTTAGAGCGGGGACTGTTGCCAGGCAGACTTTTAACCACTGGACTCGCAGGGAAGCCCCTCACCTGTGTCATTTCCAAGTCTGTTTCTATTGACTGAATTTCCTCCTGCCTTCATGCAGTCTCACTCTAGGTGTGCCTTCTGCATGCATTTCTCATAATTTTTCACTAGGCATATTGTGATTTTGTCCTGCTGGCTGTTTGACAAATACAGATGCATTTGCGATCTTCTTTAGCTTTGTTCTGGGTGCAGCTAAGTCGCGCTACTTGAGAATAGTTTGATCCTTTTGCAGTCTGCATTTAAACTGTTAATTTTGTTTTCTCTTCCCACTCCTGTGTGAGCTACAAGTAGCGTTCCCTCTAACCCCAGGCTCTTGTCCTGGCCGTGGGCTGCTCCTTCTCACGCACAGTCTGCTCAGTTGAAGATCCGGGGAGGGACTACCTGCAGCTCCCCGGAGACCACCCTTCCCCCGGCACCTGCTTGGTGGACTCTGGCCTCTGCCTCCCAGACTCCGTTCTGTCTCCTCGCCTCGGGGAGACTGCCCGGCCCCTCTAGGTTTATCCCTCCCTGCAGGGCCGCCCAAGAACCCTCCTCAGGGGTCACCCAGGCGGCCTGACATCCAGTCTGAAACCTTGTCACCAACACACAGACGCAGACACACACAGAGACACACACACAGAGACACACACAGAGACACACACACAGACACATACAGAGACACATACACAGAGACACACACACACACGGGCACAGACACACACAGAGACACACACAGAGACACACACACACACACACATGGGCACAGACACACACAGACACACACACATACACACACAGAGAGACACACACACACACAGACACACACACACAGACACACACAGAGACACACACGGATACACTCACACAGAGACACACACACACAGAGACACACACACACACATGGGCACAGACACACACACAGAGACACACACACAGACACACACACACACGGGCACAGACACACACAGAGACACACACACAGAGACACACACAGAGACACACACACACAGACACACACACACAGACACACGGGCACAGACACACACAGAGACACACACACAGAGACACACACACACAGACACACACAGAGACACACACAGACACACACAGACACACACACACAGAGACACACACAGAGACACACACACACACGGGCACAGACACACACACAGACACACACACAGACACACACACAGAGACACACACACACACATGGGCACAGACACACAGACACACACAGAGACACACACACAGACACACACAGAGACACACACACACACAGACACACACAGAGACACACACACAGACACACGGGCACAGACACACACAGAGACACACACACAGAGACACACACACACACAGACACCCACAGAGACACACACACAGACACACGGGCACAGACACACACAGAGACACACACACACAGACACACACAGAGACACACACACACACAGACACACACAGAGACACACAGACACACGGGCACAGACACACACAGAGACACACACACACACACAGACACACACACAGACACACACACACAGAGACACACACACAGAGACACACACAGAGACACACACACAGAGACACACACGGATACACACACACAGAGACACACACACACACATGGGCACAGACACACACAGAGACACACACACACAGACACACACACACACACAGACACATGGGCACAGACACACACAGAGACACACACAGAGACACACACACACAGACACACACACACAGACACACACACACAGACACACACAGAGACACACACAGAGACACACACACATATGGGCACAGACACACACAGAGACACACACACACAGACACACACACACACATGGGCACAGACACACACAGACACACACACAGACACACACAGAGACACACACACACAGACACACACACACACGGGCACAGACACACACAGACACACACACAGACACACACAGAGACACAGACACACAGAGACACACACAGACACACACACACACACACACACACGTGCACACACACAGACACACACAGAGACACACACAGACATACATAGAGACACAGACACACAGACACACCCACACACATGCACACACACAGACACACACACAGACACACACACATGGGCACAAAGACACACACAGACATACAGAGACACACATAGACACACACACAAACACACACACAGACATACAGAGACACATACACGTGCACACATACACAGACACACACACATATTCTTTTTCAGGGAGAAGTGTCAATTAGTTCCCTTTCATTCCATCTTGTCATGAGTAGACAAGGCCAAGATTATTCCAGACATTTTCAACATTTAAAAAATAATACTTCACTTGATATCTAAAACTGGAATTAGGCTCAGCATGTGAGATCACTTTGAACGTATCACTGCTACTGATGTACCAATAAGCGCAGTCAAGGCTGTTAAGGAAAGGAGGAATGATAATTGGAGAAAACCTGCATCTAGTTCAACACTGATCAGAGCCTACATTTAAAATTTCTACTGGGGAGTTCCCTGGTGGCCCAGGGTTGAGAGTCTACCCGCCAACGCAGGGGACACGGGTTCTGTCCCTGGTGTGGGAACTAAGGTCGCCGCCCACACCATATGGTGCCTGCTGCCTTTTCTTTTGGAGAGTTACTGTTTGTTTCTCCATTTTCTTTAATAGAAATGGGCCTATTCAGATTGTCTGCTTCTTCCTGCTTGAGTTTTGGCAAACTGTTTCTTTCAAGGAATTGGTCTATTTCATGTAGGTGATCAACTTTGCTGGCACAGAGTTGTTCATAGTACTTTTTATTTCTCTTTTCACGTTGACAGGTTCTGCGACGATGTCCCCCTTTCATTTCTGGGATTAGTCATTTGTGTCCCCTGTCGCTTATTATTTTTTTAGTTATCCTGGCTAGAGGATATTGATTTTATTACTCTTTCAAATAACTAGTTTTTGGTTTCATTGATTTTTTTTCCTACTGATTTCCTGTTGTCAATTTCATTGATTTCTGTTCTAATTCTTATTTCTTTTCATCTTTTTACTCTAGATTGGAGTCCTTAAAAATAATTTGTTATGTATTTTCAAGTTCTTCATATATGAGTGTAAGACTTTTCTGGTAAGTTCAGTAATTCAGGTATTAAAAATACAAAAAGTTTTATAATTCCATTAAACACTACATTCTTTAAATTGCTGGTATTATTGATTTATGTTCAGTTTAATTACTTAGTCATCTCCAACTCTTTGTGATCCCATGGACTGCAGCATGCCAGGCCTCCTTATCCATCACCAACTCTGCAGTTTACCCAAACTCATGGTCATTGAGTCTGTGATGCCATCCAACCATCTCACCCTCTGTCATCCCCTTCTCCTCCCACCTTCAATCTTTAAATGACATCAAATACACTGCTTTTAATTGTTAAATGACATTTCTTTAGAAGTCACATAATGAGGTTCATTGTTAAAAGTCCTGAAGTGATACTAAAGCAGAAATCTAACATCAAACCCTGAATAAAATCAATGCAACAAACACAATACATTGCCCATTCCATGAAAATTCCATGTGATAATAAATGCAGTTTCTGGTATTTACAGAGAATATGATTTTAATCATAAGCAAACCTAATAGATTACTTAATAAACTCTACAATGCAAAAAGAATGATATTTGCACTCCCTTGGTTATATTGTCTTAACAAACCATGCTAGATCCTTTCTGCCTGCCCATCATTCCTGGTGTTTAAGAAGAGCTGGATGAACGGAAGGAGAAAGCTCTGAATTCTGCCAACATGAGCTCTCTCAGTCGAGCTATTGTCTGACCTAACTTTCAGGGAAAAAAGGACACATTCCACAAAATGTCAAAGGAGGGGCAGTAGATGCTTCCATTTTGAAAGCGAGTTCAGTTCAGTTCAGTTGCTCAGTCGTGTCCGACTCTTTGCGACCCCATGAACTGTAGCACGCCAGGCCTCCCTGTCAATCATGAACTCCTGGAGTTTACTCAAACTCATGTCCATCGAGTCAGTGATGCCATCCAGCCATCTCACCCTCTGTCGTCCCCTTCTCCTCCTGCCCCCAATCCCTACCGGCATCAGGGTCTTTACCAATGAGTAAACTCTTTGCATGGGGGGGCGGGGGGCGATGTATTGGAGTTTCAGCTTCAGCATCACTCCTTCCAATGAACACCAGGACTGATCTCCTTTTGGATGGACTGGTTGGATCTCCTTGCAGTCCAAGGGACTCTCAAGAGTCTTCTCCAACACCACAGTTCAAAAGCATCAATTCTTTGGCACTCAGATTTCTTCACAGTCCAACTCTCACATCCATACATGACCACTGGAAAAACCATAGCCTTGACCAGACGGACCTTTGTTGGCAAAGTAATGTCTCTGCTTTTCTATAATATGCTCTCTAGGTTGGTCATAACTTTCCTTCCAAGGAGTAAGCGTTTTTTAATTTCATGGCTGTAATCACCATCTGCAGTGATTTTAGAGCCCAAAAAATAAAGTCTGACACTGTTTCTAATGTTTCCCCATCTATTTGCCATGAAGTGATGGGACCAGATGCCATGATCTTAGTTTTCTGAATGTTGAGCTTTAAGCCAACTTTTTCACTCTCCTCTTTCATGTTCATCAAGAGGCTTTTTAGTTCCTCTTCACTTTCTGCCATAAGGGTGGTGTCATCTGCATATCTGAGGTTATTGATATTTTTCCCAGCAATCTTCATTCCAGCTTGTGCTTCATCAAGCCCAGCATTTCTCATGATGTACTCTGCATATAAGTTAAATAAGCAGGGTGAGAATACACAGCCTTGACATACTCCTTTTCCTATTTGGAACCAGTCTGTTGGTCCATGTCCAATTCTAACTGTTGCTTCCTGACCTGCATACAGGTTTCTCAAGAGGCAGGTCAGGTGGTCTGGCATTCCCATTTCTTTCAGAATTTTCCATAGTTTATCATGATCCACACAGTCAAAGGCTTTGGCATAGTCAATAAAGCAGAAATAGATGCTTTTCTGGAACTCTCTTGCTTTCTCGATGATCCAGTGGATGTTGGTAATTTGATCTCTGGTTCCTCTACCTTTTATAAAACCAGCTTGAACATCTGGAAGTTCACGGTTCACATGTTGCTGAAGCCTGGCTTGGAGAATTTTGAGCATTACATTACTAGCATGTGAGATGAGTGCAATTGTGCAGTAGTTTGAGCGTTCTTTGGCATTGCCTTTCTTAGGGACTGGAATGAAAACTGACCTTTTCCAGTCCTGTGGCCACTGCTGAGGTTTCAAAATTTGCTGGCATATTGAGTGCAGCACTTTCACAGCATCATCTTTCAGGATTTGAAATAGCTCAACTGGAATTCCATCACCTGCACTAGCTTTGTTCATAGTGATGTTTCTAAGGCCCACTTGACTTCACATTCCAGGATGTCTGGCTCTAGGTCAGTGATCACACCATTGTGATTGTCTGGGTCGTGAAGATCTTTTTTGTACAGTTCTTCTGTGTATTCTTGCCATCTCTTCTTAATATCTTCTGCTTCTGTTAGGTCCATACCATTTCTGTCCTTTATTGAACCCATCTTTGCATGGAATGTTCCCTTGGTATCTCTAATTTTCTTGAAGATATCTCTAGTCTTTCCCATTCTGTTGTTTTCCTCTATTTCTTTGCATTGATTGCTGAGGAAGGCTTTCTTATCTCTCCTGGCTATTCTTTGGAACTCTGCATTCAAATGGGAATATCTTCCCTTTTCTCCTTTGCTTTTTGCTTCTCTTCTTTTCATAGCTATTTGTAAGACCTCCTCAGACAACCATTTTGCCTTTTTGCATTTCTTTTCCATGGGGATGGTCTTAATCCCTTTCTCCTGTACAATGTCACGAACCTCTGTCCATAGTTCATCAGGCACTCTGTCGATCAGATCTAGTATCTTAAATCTATTTCTCACTTCCACTGTATAGTCATCAGGGATTTGATTTAGGTCATACCTGAATGGTGTAGTGGTTTTCCCTACTTTCTTCAATTTAAGTCTGAATTTGGCAATAAGGAGTTCATGATCTGAGCCACAGTCAGCTCCTGGTCTTGTTTTTGCTGACTGTACAGAGCTTCTCCATCTTTGGCTGCAAAGAATATAATCAATCTGATTTCGGTGTTGACCATCTGGTGATGTCCATGTGTAGAGTCTTCTCTTGTGTTGCTGGAAGAGGGTGTTTGCTATGACCAGTGCGTTCTCTTGGCAAAACTCTATTAGCCTTTGCCCTGCTTCATTCTGTACTCAAGGCCAAATTTGCCCGTTACTCCAGGTATTTCCTGACTTCCTACTTGTGCATTCCAGTCCCCTATAATGAAAAGGACATGTTTTTTTGGGTGTTAGTTCCAGAAGGTCTTGTAGGTCTTCATAGAACCGTTCAACTTCAGCTTCTTCAGCATTACTGGTTGGGGCATAGACTTGGATTACCGTGATACTGAATAGTTTGCCTTGCAAATGAACAGAGATCATTCTGTCATTTTTTAGATTGCATCCAAGTACTGCATTTCAGACTCTTTTGTTGACCATGGTGGCTACTCCATTTCTTTTAAGGGATTCTTGAAAGCGAAGGGAGCTGCTATTTGAGAGCCAGTCCCACCATCAGCATGCCTGGTCAGACCAGTCTGAACGATCAGCCCATGAGTGTTGCACGATACTATGACCCCCAAAAACTGATATAAAAGAGCAACTACTTGTGAGGAAATAAAACAATTACATGGACATTGGGTTTGGCTACAAAGAATTCAAGTCTGCTACCCAATTTCTTACTACTGCCTCACATAACGGGGTGTTCACATTTGACACCACCACCCTTCTGGGTATAGACAAGTGACAGAGGTGACTGCATGTGGGAGAGTTTCACCTTTGGGGCTATCATACTCCCACCTCCTCCTGTCCAAAAAAGAATGGAACAGGCACATATTCTTAATTGATTTGAGTCAGACTTAATTTTTAAATTATAGCATGTGAAGTGATTCTCTCTCATTATATCAAATAAGCAGTTTTCAAGAAGTGAATTCAAGAATAAGAAAGCAAAGGCAAACATAAACAGGTGCACTGACCTGCTGCAATGCACCTGTGTCTTTCAAAAAGGTGTGACTTTTTCCCTGCTGTGTGATATTTAAAACAGATGTATTTCACTCGTTACATTGCAGTGTTAGCTCTTGAACTCATTCTGTGCTCAGGCTTCTTTGCTCATCTATGTCTCTGGCCTTGGGCCTAACTTCGTCTGTAGCAGTAGATGGTAGAAGAATGCAGATGGCAAAAGGATTAAGAGCATAAATGCTGAAGTCAATTTTTATTTTGTGTTCTAATCTTGATTCTGCTACAATCCAGCTGTGTGATCTTAAAAAAGTTACCTAAAGGATACAAATGGTATGGACCTAACAGAAACAGAAGATATTGAGAAGAGGTAGCAAGAATACACAGAAGAACTGTACAAAAAATATCTTCACGACCCAGATAATCACAATGGTGTGATCACTCACCTAGAGCCAGACATCCTGGAATGTGAAGTCAAATGGGCCTTAGGAAGTATCACTATGAACAAAGCTAGTGGAGGTGATGGAATTCCAGTTGAGCTATTTCACATCCTGAAAGATGATGCTGTGAAAGTGCTGCACTCAATATGCCAGCAAAATGGGAAACCTCAGCAGTGGCCACAGGACTGGAAAAGGTCAGTTTTCATTCCAATCTCAAAGAAGGGCAATGCCAAAGAATGCTCAAACTATTGCACAATTGCACTCATCTCACATGCTAGCAAGTAATGCTCAAAATTCTCCAAGCCCGGATTCAACAATACAAAAACCATGAACTTCCAGATGTTGAAGCTGGTTTTATAAAAGGTAGAGGAACCAGAGATCAAATTGCCAACAGCCGCTGGATCATCAAAAAAGCAAGAGAGTTCCAGAAAAACATCTACTTCTGCTTTATTGACTATGCCAAAGCCTTTGACTGTGTGAATCACAATAAACTGTGGAAAATTCTGAAAGAAATGGGAATACCAGACCACCTGACCTGCCTCTTGAGAAACCTGTATGCAGGTCAGGAAGCAACAGTTAGAACTGGACATGGAATGACAGAACGGTTCCAAATAGGAAAAGGAGTACATCAAGGCTGTATGGGAGAAGGCGATGGCAACCCAACTCCAGTCCTCTTGCCTGGAAAATCCCAAAGACGAAGGAGCCTGGTAGGCTGCGGTCCATGGGGTCACAGAGAGTTGGAAATGACTGAGCAATTTCACTTTCACTTTTCACTTTCATGCACTGGAGAAGGAAATGGCAACCCACGCCAGTGTTCTTGCCTGGAGAGTCCCGGGGACGGAGGAGCCTGGTGGGCTGCTGTCTGTGGGGTCGCACAGAGTCGGACACGACTGAGTGACTCAGCAGCAGCAGCAGCAGCACGACTGTATGCTGTCACCCTGCTTATTTAACCTATATGCAGAGGACATCACGAGAAACGCTGGGCTGGAGGAAGCACAAGCTGGAATCAAGATTGCCGGGAGAAATATCAGTAACCTCAGATATGCAGATGACACCACCCTTAGGGCAGAAAGTGAAGAACTAAAGAGCCTCTTGATGAAAGTGAAAGAGGAGAGTGAAAAAACTGGCTTAAAACTCAACATTCAGAAAACTAAGATCATGGCATCTGGTCCCATCACTTCATGGGAAATAGATGGGGAAACAGTGGAAACAGTGACAGACTTTATTTTGGGGGGCTCTAAAAATGCAGATGGTGATTACAGCCATGAAATTAAAAGACGCTTACTCCTTGGAAGGAAAGTTATGAGCAACCTAGATAGCATATTAAAAAGCAGAGACATTACTTTGCCAACAAAGGTCCGTCTAGTCAAGGCTATGGTTTTTCCAGTGGTCATGTATGGATGTGAGAGTTGGACTGTGAAGAAAGCTGAGCACCAAAGAATTAATACAGGGGCATGAAGGAGCGGGGCAGAACCTTAGACCAGGGCTCAGCACTTGTCTAAGAACTGGGTCAGGGAAGCACAGAATCCACCTGCTTTGACTTAGATATAAGTACAGAAAATTATCAAAAACCCACGAGACAGCCTAACTTAGTGGACTTCTGTACAGAATGAAATTTAAAAGACCAGAATCCCAAAGGCCAGCAAGGAGACTTGTGCAGAGGCCTGGCATGCAGTTGAGCCTAGACTGGAGCTTTAACAGCTTTGGTTCCACTGTTCACACAACTCTCCAAGCTTGTGCACGATTTTAAAAGGGGGGAAATGCTATTGCTGCTTTCCCCACAGAAAAGGAGCTGTGAAAACTGACATGCACCGCTTAAGTAACTGAAATTCAAGGATAAAGAATGGATATGTAGACCTCTAAGCAGAAAAAAAGTAAGTCATCTGTAAGAAGGGAAATATCAAGCTGATGTCAGATTTCTGCAAGGCAGCGTTCAGTGCCAGGAGATTACAAAGGAATGGGTACAGACTGCGGAGGTTAGGACCAAGTGTCCCACTCCCACAAAAGTTACAAAGCGTCCTGAAAATATAAAGTGGCCGAAAGAGTCACGAAGAAAACCTGGGGGATGTATTGTGGCTACGCCCTTCTGGGAACAGAATAAACAAACCCAAAGCAAAACAAACAAAAAACCCAACCACTTGGTGAGTGAATCTGGTCAATTAGGAAATAAGAGGAAAAAACTGTGATGAAGGGCTAGTGATGAGCGTCAAGTCCACTTAAAGGCAGAATTCAAACAAATGAGTAAGATGCAGAATATAAACAGTGAAAACCTCACTGGTATAAAACAAAGATATGACAAGGGAGAGAATTTTGTTTGAAGTTATAAAAGGAGTCACCAGAGAACTAAAAATAGAAATGCACACACAAGTTCACTAACAGAACAAACTATGTTTTCACATAGAGCTCAAACAAACAAACACGGATTAAGTAAACAAAGATGGGTCAAATGAATATGTGTGTATTAAAAAGCTATTAAACTAAGAAAAGGATAAGAACAAAACAAAATGACCCAAAAGGATCTGAGAACAAATACACGAGATTGTAAGTATCTATAGAGAAAAAAAGAGAGAGGGAGAGACAGAATATGATACGACTTCCTAAGAAAGATATACAAAATTAAAAATCTTAGAGAACCAGTTTTAAAAACCCTTACAAATTTGATGAGAAAATTATGCAAGACAATACACACAAAGCAAAACTAGGAGAAAACATTTAATCTATCTGTGTATATGATACAGATTACATATAAGACATGTATGTATATACAAAAGATTATACATATATATTAAAGGCTAAGATTTGAATATATATAGAACTCCTATATACCAACAAGAGAAAAACACATAAAAACACACACAAAAAATTACTGAAAAACAGAGCAAAGAATAGAAAAGAGAATATAATGATCAGGATTGGTCAGATGTACCTGCTGATAAAGAGGCAGATTCAAAGTATCAGCAATACTAGACTGGTAAAGCCTTGCAATTTAGCAGCATCCATAAAAGAATGTAAAATGAATATATTATTTCTCTCATGAAAGCCACTTCTTGGAATATATACTAAATATCTTCACTTGTACATAATATGCCTCAAGGATATTTATTACAATATTATGTATAATTTTAAAAATTAGAAAAAACATTTAACTGGAACTGGGTAAATAAATTATAGAACTCACAGTATGAAAAACCACATAGCAACTAAAAAAATGAAAAAATTCAGATGTATTAAAATATGATAGACAGAATCATGGTCCCAAAGAATGCTCTACGCTCCAGTCTTAGGACGGTGAACATGCCATGCAGCACGGCAAACAGGCTTTGCAGGTGCAGTTAGGATTATGAATCACTGCTGCCTTAAAATACAGAGATCACCTTGGGTTATCCAGATGGTCCCAATGTAACCGTATGAGCCTTTAGAAGCAGAAGAGGCAGGCAGAAGAGTCAGTGAAACAGATCTAAAGCGTGATAAGAATCTGATGTGCCTTTGCTGGTGAGAAGATGGAGAAGGCCAAGTATTGAGACAGTCACAAGCAGAAATGAGCTTGGAATTTCTTTCCCCGAGCCTCCAGAGAGAAGCACAGCCCTAATGATACCTTGGTCTGGGAACTGTGTGAGTCTATTCATGCTGTGAGTCTATTACACTTCTGACCTACAGAACTGTAAGATAACATATGGTGTTTTAAGTGTCTAAGTTTGTGGTAATCTGTGATGCAGCAACCGAAAACTAATACATAAATGGAAAAACTTTCCAAGATGTATTGTTAAGCAAAGAAATAAATAAGACTGCAACATAAAAAGAAACAAATGCATGTAAGTATATTGCATTGTTTATATTTTTGATGCTAGACGCCGCATAGCCTCAGCCACAGCCATCATTCCTTTCTGATTGCTGATCTGTGTTTCAGCTTGTTTTCTAAGACATGACAAATAGTTTTGGAAACCTTTGAAAATACTTGCTGTGGTTAATGCTCTGAAGTAGCAGAACTGACTTCGTAACATTGAAAAGAAAACAATAACAACACGGGAGAGCACAGTAGAAATGCACGAGAACACAAATTAAGTAGTATACATGAAAAAACGAACCGAAACACTTGTTAGTGAATGAGTCTTTGAAAGGCCTAAAAACAAATGACATTCAAGTTTATCCTTGAATGTGGAATTTTGGATTCCTAATTTACTTTCCCATATAGTCCATGTTTTGAGTTAATTAGACTGAATACATTATGTTAGGAAATAAATGCATCACACTTTGATAAGTAAGAGTAGGTTGGTCTGGGTGTAACAGGCAGAATTTTATGAATGACCTCCATGTATAATTAGCTCTTATAATAAATGCCCAACCATTTGAGTGTTGGTGGACTCTACAAATGTGATGAGGCAGCAATTCTAGGATTATATTAATTTACATGACAACAAGAAGATGATTCATATAGGCTTAATCAAATCATAGGTATCCTTGAAAAGCAGAGAGTTTTCTCTGGTTGGCAGCAGAAAAGGAAGTCAGAGATTTGAAACACTTTCTTCCTCACAGTTTCCAAATAACTACCTGGACAACTAACACCCTGGTTCCCAGTTTGGTGAGACTAAGCACAGAACCCAACAGAACCCCCTGGACTTTTGACCTACAGAACTGAGAGATAATCAGTTGTTTCAAGCTGCTAAATTTGTGATAATTCATTAGAAATAGAAAAGCAAATATACTGGGTATTTTGCAGTTAGTACATGGTAAACTGTTCATGGGATTCTCCCATGAACAGTTTATCACTGGATATTAGAAAAAGCAAGGAAATTTCAGAAAAACCCCTATTTCTGCTTCTTGACTATACTGAAGCCTTTGACTTTGTGGATCAGAGCAAACTGCGGAGCATTGTTAAAGAGATGGGAATATTAGACCACCTTACCTGTCTCCTGAGAAACCTGTATGCAGGTCAAGAAGCAATAGTTAGAACCTTACATGGAACAAAGGACTGGTTCAAAATTGGGAAAGCGGTACATCAAAGCTGTATATTGTCACTCTGCTTATTTAACTTACATGCAGAATACATCATGTGAAATGCGAGGCTGGCAAACTGGAATCAAGGTTGCCAGAAGAAATATCAATAACCTCAGATATGCAGATGGTACCACCCTAATGGCAGAAAGTGAAGAGGAACTAAAGAGCCTCTTGATGAAGGTGAAAGAGGAGAGTGAAAAAGCTGGCTTAAAACTCAACATTCAAAAAATGAAGATCATGGCATCCAGCCCCAGCCCTTTATGGCAAATAGAAGGAGAAACAGTGGAAACAGTGACAGACCTTTTCTGGGCCTCCAAAATCACTGCGGATGGTGACTGCAGCCATGGAATTAACAGACGCTTGCTCCTTGGAACTGAATATTTGTGTCCCCCCAGAATTCATATGTTGAAGCCAGAATCCCCAGTGGGATGTCATCTGGAGCTGAAGCTTTTGGAGGTAAGTTTGGAGGTAAGTTTAGATGAGGTTTGGAGGGTAGAATTCCTGTGATGGGATCAGGGCTCTCAGGAGATGATGGGAAGACGAGACTTGCTCTCCCCCAGTGAGGACAGAGCAGGAAGACTGCAGTCAGTAAACCAGGACAAGCCCGCACGGAGAACTGGACCAAGCTGGCATCCTATTTGGGACATCCAGAACTGTGGCAGTGGCAACAGCACCCCACTCTGGTACTCTTGCCTGGAAAATCCCATGGACGGAGGAGCCTGGTGGGCTGACATCTGTGGGGTTGCAGAGACGGACACGACTGAAGTGACTTAGCAGCAGCAGCAGAACTGAGAGAATAAATGTTTTTTCTTTAAGCCTTCCAATCTGTGGTATTCTGTTATAGTACCCTGAACAAGTTAACAAAGCCATTGATTCGAAATACCTACAAAGAATTGCCCTACCCAAATGAAACTAGTGTTCCTGTTTCTTCTGTTGAGAAACTCTCAGTCTTAGCCAGAGTGAGTAAGCTGGATTTTTGTGAGCTCCTTGTTCAGAAGCTACACACTCGAGATTGGACCAAAGACAAGACATCAAGTAAAGTTCTGTTTCCATGACTGGTGCAATCTATAGGCTACGAACTAGGCCCTTGCCTGTTGGTTAATTTGACATCTTCCATTGAATTATACACTTCTCATTTATGAGGCAGGCAAAATACATTGTAAAACATTTTCAGAATTTGTTTTTCAATTATTTAATAATACTAAAATCAAAATCCCATGTTCAAGGAATGAAGTTAACAAGACTATTATTGTAATATTGCCTGAAAGTGCGTCTTCTGAACCAGAAATTTTTTAAAAAGTATTCTACCTTACTCTTCCAGAGAATTATTCATTTTTTCCCACAATATTTCTGAATTAACTGCTCCCAAAATAATTTTGTTTTTTTTTTTACTGCAGCCACGGAATTAAAAGTTGCTTACTCCTTGGAAGAAAAGCTATGACAAACCTAGACAGGGTATTGAAAAGCAGAGATGCTACTTTGCTGACAAAGGTCCGTCTAGTGAAAGCTGAGGTCTTTCCAGTAGTCATGTATGGATGTGAGAGTTGGACTATAAAGAAAGCTGAGAGCTGAAGAATTGATGGTTTTGAACTGTGGTGTTGGAGAAAACTCTTGAGAGTCCCT
Organism: Cervus canadensis; assembly: GCF_019320065.1. Taxonomy (NCBI): domain Eukaryota; kingdom Metazoa; phylum Chordata; class Mammalia; order Artiodactyla; family Cervidae; genus Cervus; species Cervus canadensis. The sequence continues at coordinate 1,001,549 of NC_057389.1, forward strand.
TGGACTGCAAGGAGATCAATCCAGTCAATCTTAAAAAGAATTGGTCCTGAATATTCATTGGAAGGACTGATGCTGAAGCTGAAACTCCAATACTTTGGCCATCTGATGTGACGAGCCGACTCATTTGAAAAGACCCTGATGCTGGGAAAGACTGAGGGCAGGAGGAGAAGGGGACGACAGAGGATGAGATGGCTGGATGGCATCATCGACTCGATGGACATGAGTTTGAGTAAACTGCGGGAGTTGGTGATGGACAGGGAGGCCTGGCGTGCTGCGGTCCATGGGGTCGCAGAGTCGGACACGACTGAGCGACTGAACAACAACAACAAAAGGGTCAAAGACATCAAATGTAGAAGATTCACACTGATCCATTTAATTCAGAAGACTTCATTTTCTCAAGACAGAGAATGCTTCAGCTTTGGGGCAGACGACCACTACCGGAGAGCATGGAAGTAAACCTCATGGTCCCGTCCCCATGCTTCAGTAGGTCATCCACGGAAGACAACACGGACAGTGTCGGCTGAGTCTAACCTGGTGACCCTACAGTCCTTGCACAGAAGCACACTCGCAAAGCAGGATCGCTGTTCACCTCCAAACCACAATACTTTGATGCTTCCCACTCAGTCATTCTTCCTTAAAAGGGGATCGCTGTCAAAGGAATATTTCCAGCTGGGAGCCATTCCCTCGCAGCCCATACAAGAGGCTGTCACACATAAACTGTATCAACAGAAAGAAGAGACCCCATTGTGAGTGTAGAATCCTTTGCTCAGCTTTTTCTGAATTCCAGCTTTGCAGAGCATTGAGGGTCAGAAGAACAGAATACACAGATGTGCAATATGGTATGACAGGGACAGAAAATAGGCCAAATTGCCAGTTAAAGTAAGGCTTGTTTAAAACAGAAAAGGAATCATGATAATATGATAATATCCTTCCTCTCCTAGCCGATGCACACCTGCTTGGAATAAGCATTTTTAAATAGAATTAAAACGTATTACCTCACTTAAAACCATATTCCCTTATAGGTGAAATCCCCATCTTTTTTTTATTTCTCTTTATTTACATTAATCTTTGTAGATCATCTATATAAACAGAAACAACGCGTGCCTTTGTGCCGTTCCCACCGCATAAGGACGTTCTGGGTAGTCCTCTTATGACTACATTTTCCTTTTTTATACTTTAAAAAAATACTGCAACTATTAACTAGAAAAATCTTTCCTGTTCTTTCTTGAGGTTATTCGGTTCTGCTGCTCCACAGTCAGGGATTCTGTGGCTCTCATTCCTTTAGCAACTGAAATCTGACAACAGTTGTGAATGAACTTCTAAAGATTGCAATGCAAGGACATTAAGTAAGAATCAGGTCATGTCTACTCAGTAATCTCATGTCCGTAATCCTTCAATAGGCTTCTGCAATAGGGAAGACATTCATCTCAATTCTGAGGTATTTCCTCCAAAGGAAGGTAACTTAGATGTTATTTTTATCCTCTTTTTCCTGTTAAATCTTCTCAAACACAGGGACTTTGTCTCATGCTTGCTTTCTAAGCTCTCCTCAGGACCAACAGCGCATGCTCATCGTGAGCTAGAGGCTTTGGTTGGTCTCTTAAAACGCTTTGTATTTTTGCTGTTGTCTTATTCATCATTTGTTTTCAGCTAGAGGAGAGGCAAAAGAAGAGTACAAAAGGAAAAAATATGTAGGAGAAGGAAACAGAAATTGAAGGAAAAAAGTCACTAGAGAAACTACGCAACCGGACGGAGAGAAGGCAGTGACGCCTCGGAGAGCAGGCGGCGGAGGGGAGCGGAGAGAGCCGCGGCGCGGGGGAGCGGCCGTCCCCGGGGCGCTCAGCCGGCGCGCCCTCGGCCCCGCAGCTCCCCACTCCGCTCGCTGCTCATCCTCTCCAAGGCCGCACACACTAACAAACGCTGACAGCCGCAGTCCAAGGGCCGTCTGCATCGGCTTGGCTGTTAGCATGTTTCATTCACAACATCACAAACCATGCCGCTTCAGATGATTTTCGTTTCTTGCTGGACAGCTCCGCAACTGCTCCACTGGCCTCCCCGCTCCTGGACGTCAGGCCACCACGAGGAGGGCTGTCCTGCAGTCAGAGTCCCTCAGGGTCTGCTCACCCGCAGAAACACGGACCCTCTTTCACAAGTGACGCACGCCTCTCACTCAAGCCCTGGTTCTCAAGTGTGCTTTACTGTTTAGCAATATCCAAAGACCAGCAGTTCATGCCTCTATACCTTCGGTCTATTATGATCTAGAACAATAGATCAAGAGAAAAGGAACACTGGAGAAAAGGAATATTCCTGAAATTCCCTTTTTTTTCATACTGGTTGCCTACCAAACAAAAATCTTTTTCTTTTAAAACCCAACACAGACATAACTTCCTCTGGCAAGATTTTCCTGATTCAGTTTCTCTCTAGATGTTATGAATAGCTTTGCCTTTAGTAATGTCTTTGAATTTGCAAAATGCATCAACTGGTACACATATATATTCTTACAGCTATGTGCCAATGTGTCTATATGCTCTATAAACTAGTGAACTTCGTAATCTTTATATCCAAGATTTTGGCACATACCAGAGAATTAGCTAATGGTTGAACTGAATTACTGACATCACTCAACATTTACAGAAGCACCAAGTCATTTAGAATGTAACAATTGACATGATGTTTTATATATATAGAAATTGGAAAATTCCTAGACATGTACTTCAGAATTTATTGTGATTCACGTGGTAATCAAAAGAGAGAAGGCCACTCAGAATTTGATAAACTTTTGATATTATTATCTTTGCCAATAATGATGTACAGAAACATTCCATACACTAGAGAAAAATACCTCCTTCCCAGGCATTATTTTTAGATCTCCAATTTCTTAATACTGAGCTATAATTTTCAGAATGTAGATTTTTTTTTGCTCCAATTTTTCTCTGATAAAATGTCTATGCTATGCCTGAGCCACTGATCTATTTTATCCTATGTTTATAAATAAAATATATTAGAACATTAACAGAACTGTATGTTATTTCTTCTCTGATGAATATAATCTCTCAATTATTAGAAACTACATTTACTTTTTACCAGTAAAATTCTCATTATAATATTTTAATGCCTTGAGCCTTGCACAAAAATCGATCCTCCAGAGATCAATGCTCAAATGGAAGTAATAAGAAACAAAATCTCCCCAGAAAAAAATAAAATATCACAGGAACTGACAAACTCAAACAACAAAACCACCCACATTTGCTGTTCTAGTCTGTCAATGCTTATGAACTCCTCAGAAGAATCTTTTTATCGACAATAAGTGGATGCAAGCAGGAACAACATTCACAAGAACAAGTGCCAGAAACGAGTTTATTGTTAGCAATCTTAAACCTCACTGTCCCTTTGAATCATACTTAATCCTGATTTATCAGTATGTGGGGGGCTTGCTGTGGTGCAGTGGTAAAAAATCTGCCTGCCGATGCAAGAGATGCAAGAAATGCAGGTTCGATCCCTGGGTCAGGAAGATCCCCTGGAGAAGGAAATGGCAACCCGCTCCAGTATCCTTGCCTGGGAAATCCCATGGACAGAGGAGCCTGGTGGGCTGCAGTCCACAGGGTCCCACAGAGTCAGACACAACTGAGCGACTGAGCACACACAGACACAGCATGTGGCTGTGTGTTTGACATTCAGTGGAATTCAGTTTTAGAAAAGTGCGGCACCAGAATCTTTTTGTCTAGGAGTATGCCCTTCATGTCACGTTTAGATGGATGGAAAATTATGCAATTTGCTCTGACACATTACCATTATTAGTATAAACTCAAAAGTTTATTTAAGAGTAAGTTCAGTATCTTTTACTTCAAGTAACAAGACATACAACTTAAAGTGGCAGAAATACTGAGAGGTACCAAACAGGAGAATTCCAAATGAATTCTCTGCCTTCTTCATCATAGTTATGTTTCTCTTCATAATTACAAGACAGCAAAAGCAGTTCCCAGCATCATAGATAGACTCCAAGATGACAGTAAAGAGGAGAAAAGACCTTTTTGCCCTTGGTTCTCCTTTTATTAAAGGGAAACTTTTCCAATAGTTCATGAATAGATGGCCCCTCAGAACCCACTGGTGAGGATTGGGTCATATGCCCTTGGCAGCAAGGGAGGATGAGGAGAGAGGTTCTAGCCCTTTCCATCTTTATAAAAGTAGACTGGTTCTGTCAACAAGGAATTAGAGGTTGGATGGAAGAAGGCTTAAACGTGTCAAACAATGTAAAGTTGAATAACATATATATTGCCCTTTATAAACACAGATAGTAAGTTTTTAATGCTGCTGCGTTTGTTTTTATTTCATTGACCTCTAGAACCATTTCACACACATTAGTAAAGACTATGAAAACTTTAAAGAGTCTATGAATAGAGTCTATGAATAGAGACGGAGAAGGCAATGGCACCCCACTCCAGTACTCTTGCCTGGAAAAACCAGTGGATGGAGGAGCCTGGTAGGCTGCAGTCCATGGAGTCGCGAAGAGTCGGACAGGACTAAGTGAGTTCACTTTCACTTTTCACTTTCACTCATTGGAGAAGGAAATGGCAACCCACTCCAGTGTTCTTGCCTGCAGAATCCCAGAGACGGGGGAGCCTGGTGGGCTGACGTCTACGGGGTCACACAGAGTCAGACATGACTGAAGTGACTTAGCAGCAGCAGCATGAATAGAGACAGAAATTTTGAGAATTAATTTTTGTTTTTAAATAACTTACGGTACCATTGATTAAGGTATTGTCTCTCAACTTTGCCTTTTACAGTCCTTTGTGCAGCTGGACTGAGTTACAGCCACACTCCTCCTTGCTGGTCTCCGTGTGACTCTGAGTTAGGGGCACCAGGGAGACGGCGGAGGCGGGACGAGGACGAAGGCACTTGCTCCCTTTCTGAGGCTGCCCCGTGCACTTCTGAAACACTTCATCCCTTGCAGGGGCAGATCCTTTGGACAGCAGCCATTGTTTCCAGTTTGTCCAGCACTCGCAGAACCAATCCTGGGCCCCTCTGCAGTGACACCCGCACTGGTTGGTTAGAACACTCTTCTCAAATGTCTGAGGGGCAGCTTCATGGGCAGCTCCTCTGAGCTCAGAAACAAGACCCCAGCCCAGCCAGGCAGTAAGCCTCCACACAGGACTATAGCGCCCCTCCTTTAAACTTCTAAATTTTAATCATCCAACCTCTTTATTGGGTTCCTCCAGTCCAAAAAGAGCCTGCGTCTTGAAGCTGCTACCTCTACAACATATCAGCTTAGTGTCCCCTTTTGTCTTTCCAGTTCTTCAGTATCTAGCGCTAATTCTTTATCTTAATTCTAACAGGCTAAATTTATTTCTTTTTTAGGGGAGATTACAGATTTTAAAAATTTAACAAAAGGAACTTACACTATTTCATCCTGTTTTGCATCCTTATAATCATGTTCATTTCCTCTCTTTCTTCAATGTTCAGATACCATATTTGTCCCATAATCTTAAAGGGTTAGATGACTTTGTTTGCAACTTTTCATGCCTACCACTATAATATTTAAAACAATTCAAACAAAATAATCTATTTTTTTTAGATAGCAGACATATTCCATATTTCTTCAACCTTTTCCTTTTATTTTATTAAATTCACTGTACACTCTATATTGCAAGTTTCTCCAGGCTCCAAGTTCATGGCTTTTAAGTTAATACATGCCCAAGAGAACTGTGGTTAGCAAAAGAGAGAAGGCAGCATCAGGGGTGGATAAAAGAGAATGATGGTGACTTTTCTGAAAACAGAGGAACAGTAGGATATCAATGGTAACAAGGAAAGGACTAGAGGTGGCAGAAACAGTCAGCTACCAGAGGAGATTAAATATTCCCTGGTTATCTCTAGAAGTAAATAGGAAAGAGGGCTCTACGCTTTGGCCTTGTGCTTTATGACAGGTGACATGACGACCCTTCCCAAACATCCAGGCTGACTAGACTGTTTAACTTGGGACAACCTGGAATTTATTTCGAGAGGCTGAGTACTCAAGAAGGCTTAACGGCTGCACTTAAAGACTGACTGAATGAATTCAAACCCAAAGGGGAAACATCTTTCATATTCACTGTAAAAGCTTTTAAAAATGCTGTTTAAAGCTAAAAAAGCAGAAGAAGCAAGATTACAGTCACACAAATAGTGTGAAATATTTGGGGCAAGAAGTGAGATGAAGTAGGGGCGAAGAGAAGGGTTTTAAGGTTTGTCGCCTAAGGGGTATAATTGTTCTTGCAATATATTTCCCAAGAACCTTTACATTTTCAACTTCTATGGGTTCAAAAACCAGCATAGATACAGTCTTAAAAGTGTGTGATTCAGAAGAAATATGAGATATATCAATGATTACTTAGAGTTCCCAACTGTCTTATTTTTTATAGCTCTCTATAGCCATGTAGCTGATTGATAGTAAACTATTTCATAAATGTCAGCTACTTCGCACAACTTTTAAATTGCTTCTTTCTACCTGTGAAACATTAAGGAAAATCACTTTAACTTTTTCTCCAAGTTAACCCTTCTTTTCAGCAATCAGAGAAAATTTGATTTTTATAAAACTTCTCTCAAAGAATGTTTGATTTGAGTGTAGTAACCTGCTTCCTAAACTGAAGCTCTGCAGAGCTTTGTAGGTAAAATAATACAGCTTTTGTTTTAAATTTCTTCTGGCTTTAGATTCAATAAAAGGATCACCAAAGTGTCCAAGGATGTACTGCTGCTGCTGAGTCGCTTCAGTCATGTGCGACTCTGTGCAACCCCAGAGATGGCAGCCCGCGAGGCTCCGCCGTCCCTGAGATTCTCCAGGCAAGAACACTGAGTGGGCTGCCACTTCATTCTCCAGTGCATGAAGGTGAAAAGTGAAAGTGAAGTCACTCAGTCGTGTTCGACTCTTCACAACCCCATGGACTGCAGCCTACCAGGCTCCTCCATTCATGGGATTTTCCAGGAAAGAATACTCAAGGATGTACCAGACACCACTAAATACATGGGAAGATTTTCACCAGTTGAGTCTGTTTTATCTAGACAAATATTCCCCTACTAATTCAATACAATTGAACTCAAAATTACATTTTGTGTGTGTGTAAATATGGGTGCATGTTTCCATCAACTTATAAAGCTTTATTCCAGTTTAAAGTGTTAACATACTTCTCCCTTTCAAAAAATTGTCAGAATTTATTCTCCTAAGTTACTCATTTCTTTTCTTGAAAGAAAAATCAACAATCTCTATTCTCTAAGGTTTATATTTATCTCTTTGAACCTTTTCCCACTTCCTTACAAAACAACAAAAATAATAAAGAGAAAAATTCAAGAAATGCAGAGAGAAAAGAACAACCATAGGCACCAAAGTCTGATCTTACTCATAAAAACAGACTGGAAATGAGTCTTACAAACTTACGGCACTACATATGAGGACTGCATCTTTCAGAGCCTGAGTTATCAACAGAAAATAGAAATTTGTTCAACATTTTCTAGTAAGTATTTCATGCAGGTTTTCTGTGGATTTTATGGTTTGTCACTGAAGCACACTTCTTAAAGACGACTCTGTGAAAGGAAGACATTACCAAGAGTCACCCGACCGCTGTCTCCTCATACTCACAGCGACTGCCTCCAAGATCTGTTTGACAGCATCTGCGGCATCTCGTTCACTATAATATCCCTTTTCCACAATCCTGAAAAAAACCATGACATGCGTCTCAGACACAGGCATTCAATTGAGCAGATGTTAAAAGAAGTTAAATTAACGTTAAAGAAGATTTATCTAAAGAATTGCAGCAGGCTACCGTAACATGAGGGGAAAGATTTCCATAAGTTGCCAATCTAGAAGTCTTTAGGTTTATTTAGGAAAATGGAAGACATTTATTTTGCCTAGGCTTGGAGTATCCATCCTGTTGGGGACAAAAAATTCTTGTCAAATTTTGTGTTGCAAATAATTTTAAACCTATAACAAGTAGACAATATATCATGAACCATCTCATTTAATTGTCACACTGCTTCAGCAGTTATTAATTCATAGCCAATGTTGCTTGATCTATCCAATTACTTTCCCTCCTCCTCTATTATTTTAAAGCAAATATCAGACATCATATAATTTCATTCGTAAATATTTAAGGAGGTATCTCTAAAAATAAAGGATTTCTTAAAATCACAACTACAATTCCATTATCATATCTATAAATGACAATTCCTTAATATTATCAGATATGCAGTTTCAACTTTCTAATTGTTTTCAAAATCAGTTTGTTTGAATCAGTATCAAAATAAAGTCTATGAACTGATTGGCTGATATGTCTCTTATTCTCTTTTTATCTGCAGCTCCTCTTTTACACAGCCTCACTCTCTCTCATCTGCTTTTCTTTTCCAAATAAATGACTCGCTCCTTTTGCATAGACTTTGGACAGACATTTTCCTTTGAAATTAAAGTCTTTTCTTTTTTTTAAGAATTTTCCTAAATTAGAATGTTTCATAATTATTTTCTTCCATTGCTTTGGATTTCTTCTTTGGGGTATGCAAGTACACACATATAAGAGTTTTCTCCAGAAAGAATGAAGGGATGGAGCCAAAGCAAAAACAACACCCAGTTGTGGATGTGACTGGTTATAGAAGCAAGGTCCGATGCTGTAAAGAGCAATATCGCATAGGAACCTGGAATGTTTGGTCCATGAATCAAGGCAAATTGGAAGTGGTCAAACAGGAGATGGCAAGAGTGAATGTCAACATTCTAGGAATCATCGAACTAACATGGACTGGAATGGGTGAATTTAACTCAGATGACCATTATATCTACTACTGTGGGCAGGAATCCCTTAGAAGAAATGGAGTAGTCACCATGGTCAAAAAGAGAGTCCGAAATGCAGTACTTGGATGCAATCTCAAAAACAATAGAATGATCTCTGTTCGTTTCCAAGGCAAACCATTCAGTATCACAGTAATCCAAGCCTGTGCCCCAACCAGTAACGCTGAAGAAGCTGAAGTTGAACGGTTCTATGAAGACCTACAAGACCTTTTAGAACTAACACCCAAAAAGGATGTCCTTTCCAGCATAGGGGACTGGAATGCAAAAGTAGGAAGTCAAAAAACACTTGGAGTAACAGGCAAATTTGGCCTTGAGTACAGAATGAAGCAGGGCAAAGGCTAATAGAGTTTTGCCAAGAGAACGGACTGGTCATAGCAAACACCCTCTTCCAACAACAAAGAGAAGACTCAACACATGCACATCACCAGATGGTCACCACCGAAATCAGATTGATTATATTCTTTGCAGCCAAAGATGGAGAAGCTCTATACAGTCAGCAAAAACAAGACCAGGAGCTGACTGTGGCTCAGATCATGAACCCCTTATTGCCAAATTTAGACTTAAACTGAATAAAGTAGGGAAAGCCACTAGACCATTCAGGTATGACCTAAATCAAATCCCTGATGACTATACAGTGGAAGTAGGAAATACATTTAAGGGACTAGATCTGATAGACAGAGAGCCTGATGAACTATGGACAGAGGTTCATGACATTGTACAGGAGACAGGGATCAAGACCATCCCCATGGAAAAGAAATGCAAAAAGGCAAAATGGTTGTCTGAGGAGGTCTTACAAATAGCTGTGAAAAGAAGAGAAGCAAAAAGCAAAGGGAAAAAGGAAAGATATTCCCATTTGAATGCAGAGTTCCAAAGAATAGCCAGGAGAGATAAGAAAGCCTTCCTCAGCAATCAATGCAAAGAAATAGAGGAAAACAACAGAATGGGAAAGACTACAGATCTCTTCAAGAAAATCAGAGATATCAAGGGAACATTTCAGGCAAAGATGGGTTCGATAAAGGACCAAAATGGTATGGACCTAACAGAAGCAGAAGATATTAAGAAGAGGTGGCAAGAATACACAGAAGAACTGTACAAAGAAGATCTTCATGAGCCAGACAATCACAATGGTGTGATCACTGACCTAGAGCCAGACATCCTGGAATGTGAAGTCAAGTGGGCCTTAGCAAGCATCACTATGAACAAAGTTAGTGGAGGTGATGGAATTCTAGTTGAGCTATTTCAAATCCTGAAAGATGATGCTGCTAAAGTGCTGCACTCAATATGCTAGCAAATTTGGAAAACTCAGCAGTGGCCACAGGACTGGAAAAGGTCAGTTTTCATTCCAATCCCTAAGAAAGGCAATGCCAAAGAACGCTCAAACTACTGCACAATTGCACTCATCTCACACGCTAGTAAAGTAATGCTCAAAATTCTCCAAGCCAGGCTTCAGCAATATGTGAATTGTGAACTTCCAGATGTTCAAACTGGTTTTAGACAAGGCCGAGGAACCAGAGATCAAATTGCCAATATCCACTGGATCATTGAAAAAGCAAGAGAGTTCCAGAAAAACATCTATTTCTGCTTTATTGACTATGCAAAAGCCTTCGACTGTGTGGATCACAATAAACTGTGGAAAATTCTGAAAGAGATGGGAATACCAGACCACCTGACCTGCCTCTTGAGAAACCTGTATGCAGGTCAGGAAGCAACAGTTAAAACTGGACATGGAACAACAGACTGGTTCCAAATAGGAAAAGGAGAAGGAGTATGTCAAGGCTGTATATCATCACCATGCTTATTTAACTTATATGCAGAGTACATCATGAGAAACACTGGGCTGGACAAAGCACAAGTTGGAATCAAGATTGCCAGAAGAAATATTAATAACCTCAGATATGCAGATGACACCACCCTTATGGCAGAGAGTGAACAGGAACTAAAAAGCCTCTTGATGAACGTGAAAGAGGAGAGTGAAAAAGTTGGCTTAAAGCTTAACATTCAGAAAACTAAGATCATGGCATCTGATCCCGTCACTTCATGGCAAATAGATGGGGAGACAGTGGAAACAGTGTCAGACTTCATTTTTGGGGGCTCCAAAATCACTCTGGATGGTGACTGCAGCCATGAAATTAAAAGACGCTTACTCCTTGGAAGGAAAGTTATGACCAACCTAGATAGCACATTAAAAAGCAGAGACATTACTTTGCCAACAAAGGTCTGTCTGGTCAAGGCTATGGTTTTTCCAATGGTCATGTATGGATGTGAGATTTGGACTGTGAAGAAAGCTGAGCGCCGAAAAATTGATGCTCTTGAACTGTGGTGTTGGAGAAGACTCTTGAGAGTCCCTTGGACTGCGAGGAGATCCAACCAGTCCATCCTAAAGGAGATTAGTGTTGGGTGTTCATTGGAAGGACTGATGCTGAAGCTGAAACTCCAGTACTTTGGCCACCTCATGCGAAGAGTTGACTCATTGGAAAAGACCCTGATGCTGGGAAGTATTGGGGGCAGGAAGAGAAGGGGACGACAGAGGATGAGATGGCTGCATGGCATCATCGACTCGATGGGCATGAGTTTGAGTAAACTCTGGGAGTTGGTGATGGACAGGGAGGCCTGGCATGCTGTGATTCACGGGGTTGCAAAGAGTCACACACGACTGAGCGACTGAACTGAACTGAAGAGTTTTTCTTCTTTATGGGCTCAAATAAACAAAATAAGGAATGAAAGAGGAGAAATAGCAGCAAATACCACACAGATACAAAAAAAAGAAAAAGAATACCATGAACAGTTATATGCCAACAACTTGGACAACCTAGAAGAAATGGAAAATTTTCTAGAAACAAACCGTCAAAACTAAATCAAAAACAAACCCTTCAAGACTAAATCAGAATGAAATAGACAATCTGAACAGATGACTCAGTAGTATTAAAATTGAATTTGTAAATAAAAAAAACTCCCAGAAAACTTAAGTCCATGGGGGAGAAGGCTTCATAGGGTAATTCTAGCAAACACATAAAAGAGAATTAATATCTATCCTTCTCAAACTATTCCAAAAAATGTAAGAGGAGGGAAAAATTTAAAACATATTCTAAGAGGCTACCATAACCCTCTTACCAAAACCAGACAAAGATAACACAAAAAAAGAAAATTATAGGCCAATGTCTGATTAATGTAGACAGAAAAATTGTCAACAAAATATTAGTAAACCTAACTCAACAATATATTAAAAGAATCATACACAATGATCAAGCAGGATTTATTCCAAGACGCAAGGATGGTTAAATGTTTGCAAATCACTGAATGTGCTGCACCACAGTAACAAAAGGAAGGACAAGAATCACGTGATCGTCTCAACAGAGACAGCAGAAGCATTTGACAAAGTTCAACAATCATTCATTATAAAAAATCTCATCAAACTGTGTAGAAAGGGAACACATCTCAAAATAACAAAGGCCATTTAAGATAAATCCACAACTGGATTACAAAATCCAACATTACATTCAACAGTGAAAAGCGAAATGCCTTTCCTCTAAAATTAGGAACAAGACAAGGACGTCCATTCTCTCCACTTTTACTTAACACAGTATTAGAAATCCTAGCCACAGAAATCTGACCAAAAAGTAAATAAATAAATAAAAGGCATCCAAACTGGGAGGGAAGAGGTAAAATGGAACTTCTTGCAGATGACATGACACTCTATATAGGAAGTCCTAAAGCCTTCACAAAAAACTATATGAATAAGTAAATTCAAGTAAGTTGCAAGATATAAGATTAATATATAGAAATCTATTTGCTTTTTAATACACTAATAATGATCAGAAAGAGAAAGCAAGAAAATAATCCTGTTTAAAACTATGTCTAAAAAATAAAATACCTAGGAAGAAACTTAACCAAGGAAGTGAAAGAACTATACTTTGACAACTATAAAACACTGATGAAGGAAACTTAAGATACTACCAAGGAAGGAAACTGAAGATACTACAAAGAAATGAAAAGATAGCCCATGTTCTGGGATTAGGAGAATAAAAATTGTTAAAATTCACAAACTACCCAAAGCAATCTACAGATTTAATGCAATCCCTATCAAACTACTCATGACATTTTCTACAGAATTAGAACAAATTATCCTAAAATTTCCATGGACTAATAAAAAACCCCAAATATACAAAACAATCTTGAGAAAAAAGAACAAAGCTGGAGGTATCATGCATCTTGACTTCAGACTATACTACAAAGCTACAGTAATCAAAACAGCATGGAGGTGGCACAAAAACAGATGCATGGAGGTGGCACAAAAGCAGATACATAATCAATGAACAGAATAGAGACTGCAGAAATAAAGCTACACACTTATGGTCAATTAATATATGACAAAAGAGTCAAGATACAGAGTTGAGAAAGGAGAGTCTCTTTAGTAAATGCTGCTGGGAAAACTGGACAGTTACTTGTGAAAGAATGAGATTTGAACATTTCTTCACACCATAAAAGATTTAAAACCTCAAAATGGATTAAAGATCTAAATATAAGACCTGAAACCATAAAACTTCTAGGAGAAAATCTAGACAGAAAACTCTTTGACATAAATAATAGCAATATTTTTTCAGCTCTGTCTCCTAAGCAAAAGAAGTCAAAGCAAAAATAAGCAAGTGGGACCTAATTAAACTTAAAAGCTTTTGCATAGCAAAGAAAACCACTGACAAAATGAAATGCAAGCTACTGAATGGGAGAAACTATTTTATAAATGATATGACCAATAAGGAATTAATATCCAACATACATGGGCCTCCCAGATGGTGCTAGTGGTAAAGAATCTGCCTGCCAGTGCAGGAGATGCAAGAGACTTAGGTTTTATCCCTGGTTTAGGAAGATCCCCTGGAGAAGGGAATGGCAACCCACTCCAGTATCCTTGCCTGGGAAATCCATAGACAGAGGAGCCTGGTGGGCTGCAGTCCAGGGGGTCACAGAGAGTCTGACACGACCGACAGACTGAGCACACACGCACCCAGTGACACGTATGACAGCTCATGCAAGTCAGCGTCAGAAAAACAGGCGCCCTGATTAAAAATGGGCAGACGGTCAGAACAGACTTTTTTTCAAAGACATACAAATGGCCAATAGGTCCATATAAAGATGTTTAACATCACTGATCGTCAGAGAAAAGCAACTCAAAACCATAGTGAGATATCTCCTCACGCCTTTTAGAAAGGCTATCATCAAAAATCCCACAAATAACAAATGTTGGCAAGGATGTGGAAAAAAGGGAACCCTGGTACACTGTTAGTGGGAATGTAAATTGGTAGAACCATATTGGACAACAGTATAGAGGTTCCTCAAAAAATTGAAAATAGAACTACCATATAATCCAGCAATTTCACTCCTGGGTATATATCCAAAGAAAATGGAAACACTATTGAAAAAGCTACATGCACCCAAATGTTCACAGAAGCACTACTTACAATGGCCAAGACATGGAAGCAACCTAAGTGTTCATCAATAAATGAATGGGTAAAGATGTGGTATGTAGGCATAATGGAATATTAATCAGCTGTAAAAATGAATAAAATCCTGCCATTTGCAACAATGTGAATGGACCCAGAGAACATTATGCTTTGTGACATAAATCAGAGAAAGACAAAATACTCTATGTTATCACTTATATGTGGAATGTAAAAATAAAACAAACTAGTAATGTACATAACAAAACAGAAACACATTCACAGATAGGGAGAACAAACCGGCAGTATACGTGGGAAGAGGGGAGCAGGGAGGTCACGCCAGGGGTGGGAGACTGAGACACGGACGAGCGTGTACACAGCAGACGCGCCAGCAAGGGCGCCGGCACAGCGTAGGCAGATTTTATGACAAGGCTAAATGGACATAATCTATAGAAATGTTTAATCACCATGTTGTGAAACTAATACTGCAAATCAAGTGCACTTTAAGGAAAAGTTTTTCTACTTTGGATTTATATTGTTCTTTTTTCTACAATTTTCTTAATTTTAGTTTATTTTGAATTAAGTTATAATTTCATTCCTTTTCTGGGCGTATCCTCCCACCATGCTTTCACTGCCTGAAGGGACCCTATTCTACTTCTTGTTTTCTATCTTCTTATAATCATTTTGTTTTAGAATTAATTAAGCCATTGCTCTGTTGCTTATTTTTAAGGGAAATTTGTTTCTCAACCTTTTTACAGAGTGGTAAGTCAGGATATCTATTCCAGTGTCACAGCTCTCGACTGTATAGTTAATTTCATAAAGCCTTCAAAGTCTGGACCTCATCCTTTCTAAGATCTCTTCTCTGTCTGGAACATTCCCTCACCTATCCTCTCTATTCTGATTACTGAAGTCTCTTTCCAGAAGTTTCTCCTAAATACATTTTCTCCCCCCACCACCCTCCAAAGAGCTTTAGATATTAATTTCAAGAGTTCATAGAGCCTTGACTGTAGCAGTCTCTTCAGACTTTACTCTGGGTGTAGCCCTTGCACATCTCAGAAATCTGGATGCCAAAAAGCCCTTAGCTTTCTTCTTATACTGGCCCATCCTGCTCCCAGTGATTTGGAGATTTGGGTGTTCTGTTCTTAGTTCTATCACTTTGCACTCTTGCTTCCTCTGCCCCCTCTTACATACATGCTAATACCAAACAGCTCTTCCAAATTGCCGTTCCTTTGTCCTCACTCATTCATATTGTAGGATCACAGAGATACTCTGTCACCTGGTTTTGCTATAGATATTGTCTGTGAGGTTTTGGTTTTTCCGTGCTAGTTTTTCTGTCTAATCTTACAGGGATATTTGAGAAGACTGAAAAACAACTTTGTAGTGGTTTCTATCTTCCCAGAATTTTAAGGGAAAACATTTTTTTCTTTTGATAGACTGTAGATTAACAACTTGCACAAGATGTTTTCAGCTGAAAAAAAGTTTGTGGAAAAGACATCTGAAAAAGGTCAATTCAAAACATAAAAGACACAACAGCAAAAAACAATTCTAAAAACTGTTGAATTTTTGTAATTTAACATTATAATTTTTCTTAGATGTTTAGTATCTCAAATAGTATAGTTATTCTTCAGAAATACTTTCTTTTTTAATATTGTGGCAAGAAGTTTAAGTTCTCAAAGTATCTGATGCTATATTTTGAAAATGTTTTCAAAATAGGGCATGATCAGAACAGATATGACAAAATAAAAATATTTATTAAAAGAAGATACCTCAATGACCATAATTATTAGGATTCATAAAAACTATATTGATGGGAAGAAATTAATTACTTTATTTTCTTCATGCAGTTATTCTGAACACTGCCAAAAAAACTCATAAAAGATGGAATATTCTTCCTAACTTTTTTATTTATTAGATAACTGTTATGCACCAGGGTCAAATAAAATGTAAACACAGATTACAATACTCAGGGGGTTATTATTAACTGGTTCTTAAAAATAAATTTTCACATGATATTTCCTTACAAGAATACGAGTTTTTCCAGTTCATGACTAAGTTATATAATCTACTTATTAAAATTTTAATTGAAACTATACTTGAACTATACTCTCTGACTGACTTCCTGAAGAACTGACTCATTAGAAAAGACCCTGATGCTGGGAAAGACTGAAGGCAGGAGGAGAAGGGGACGACAGAGGATGGGATGGTTGGATGGCATCACCCACTCGATGGACATGAGTCTGAGCAAGCTCTGGGAGTTGGTGATGGACAGGGAGGCCTGGCGTGCTGCAGTCCAAGGGGTCGCAAAGACTCGGACACGACTGAGTGACTTAACTGACTGACTGACTGATACTGTCTGAATATTTTTAAGTGGAGTATCCCCTTAAAAGGGGAAAAGAAGAACTACTGTGTCAGAGGCAGCAGAGAGCTCTGACTACCATTACCTCACCCTCTGCATTCCTCTCTAAATGTGGATTCTGTGGCACATCAACCAACACAAACGTAATTAGTGTGTCCTCTGGGGGCTGCACCTGCTTGGTTGGCTCCAGTCCTGTTTAAGGAAGGACGCTGTTACACAGATGATGGAAAAGAATGGCTGATAATTAACTTTTTTGCCATCTCCCATTCTGTGCAGAAGAGGAGAGAATCAATTATCTCTGGCCCTGCAAAAATCAGCGTGGACTTTCCCATAGTCACTCAAGACTAGAGCTTTACCACGACTTTGGGATACTCCTCCAGGGGGCACAACTCATGGCTTCGTTTACACAAGAACTCTTTCCGGGTTAGTACAGAACCAACTTGCACAACCATGAGTGGCCTTCCTGAAAAGACACCCTCCTTGTCTGTAAAATATACGTGAATTCGTATGAGCATCTCCACCCCTTAGAAAAGAAGTGCTTCACTCACTCACTAGAATTTCTTCTCTATAATTCACTTTATTGTGAACTCTCAAGCTTTGACCTAAATATGATGTTTATGAGCTTTCATTTTGATATAATTAAGGGTTAAGGGCCTGTGTTCAGAACATGTCCTTGTGTGAATGTCTAGTGACTGGCTGGCTGGAGGAGGGAATTTCCTTGGGAGCTGTTCTCAGGTAGTATAAAGGGAAGAGCAGTGGTTGTACAAAGAATAATGAACCTTTCACTACTTTTCTATACTCTATATTAAAATAGCAATATACTTCATCCAGTTAATGAAGATGATGCATTCTAGCAAAGGTATCCATTTATTTATTTATTCAATAAAGATTATGGAATGACCACTGTGTGCTAGGCACTCAGTGGTAAACCAAACAAGACTTCTGCACTCAAATGGCTTCTCTTGGTATAAAAACACAGACAACAATCTACACAGAGTGCTAAATGTTGTGACAGATATTAGAGGATGGCCTGGGAGCTCCTAGAAAGGGCAGACAATTTATTCTGCAGGCCATGCAGGGTGAAAAAAGGATTCCAGAGTTGGCTCAGACCTGAAGGACATACAGGAGTTTTCCAGCTGTCGGGAGGATGGGAGCGGGGGTGGGATACGTGCAGGGAGAAGCATGGGGCTGGAGAGCAGGGAAACCGTTCAAAGAAAAAGGACCAAGACTACAGTGAGAATGAGGTCGCGAAGACAGGATAATGACATTTAATCAACACTTCTAACTGCCAAATGTGAGCCCGTACTTGCTGGACTTAACAAAGACTACGATCTGGGGGCTTCCCTAAGTGGCTCCGTGGTAAAGAATCCGTCTGCCAATGCTGGGGACACAGGTTTGGCCCCTGACCTGGGACGATCCCACAGGTCTCGGAGCGACACAACCACTGAAGCGCACGCACCCTGGAGCCCGCGCGCCGCGTCGGGCCGCCCGCCCTCTGCAGCTGCTGAAAAGGCCGCGCACCAGCGGGCACCCCGCACAACCAGAAATAGGTAGTAAAAACGAGCAAGAGTTGGGCCCTGCCCGAGGAGACCGTGCATAACGGAGAAACTACTAATACATACATCACCATAAACAATGTTCTACTAAGGTCTGTGCAGCCAAGAAAGGTATTAACTCTTGTCGTCACAAACACCTGGAGAGCAGACATAGGGCAGGAGCACGAACGCAGGTGCCTCCCCCCAGCCCCCCGTGAACTCTGTGTGCCATAACTAGGCTCTACCACAAAAACCCAGCTGCTTCTCTTCCAGGCGCCTGCTGCTAAAGGACATTTTGTTCTCACTTGATCGGTTCATCAGAATGTCACAGGGACAAGTTTCTGAAACTCACTCAATTTTAAATATTTAATAAGTTGAGCTATGACCGAGGCCATTCACGACTGACCGGGAAGAGCAACAGCGAGGAAGCAGGCTTGTGACTGAGATAGGGCTGTAGGTGAAGATACTGGTGACCAAGCAAATGGAGGTGAAACCCTGCAATCTTTTTCTCTGTAGCATGACTATAGTAGACGTGTTTGGTCAACGTCTTCTGTTGGGTATTGTGGCAAAATTCTTAGTCTTCTCACTAGACTGTTGCTTTGATCACCCATGGAGCCTTCCTGCAAAGCTGTTCATAGTAGGCAGTCAAAAAATATTTGTAGAATCAGTGTTAATTGCTAAGTAAATGGATGCCAGAAAAATTTCATACTGTGGACATTTGCCTATGTTCCTTATCATGCAAAAAAAAAAAAAAAGCACTGGACCGGGAAGGGATATTCAGCCGCTGCAAGCAACTGTCCGCAGATCCAGAGGGAGACCAGCCATACACACGCTTCCCAAAGGAAAACGCGACGGACAGAAACGTTACTGCCCCTTTTAGGAACAAGCTCAGTCATGCAGTTTCTAGATATTATAGTAACAAGGATCTTTCTAGACGTGTATTTTGAACAAATCAAAATGTAATGGAGCAGGGCCCTAAGCTGCCTTCCGAGGACAGGCCCTCCCCACACCCTCTGTGGAGTCCTCTCTGAGGAAGGCAGCAGCATCTGAGGCATGCTCCCTGAGTTGCTTTACTGATGTGAAGCCTCTCGCTACCAAATGGAAGATGTTAACTACCTGATGACCGTGAGCGCATAAGCCCGGGCATGTGTTAACCCCTGTGACCTCATTTATCTGCCAACTGGAGAACTGCGCAGAGCTGATCACAAAGCCTGTGATCCCTCACCTAGCTTTTAAAAATGCCTTGCCAAATCCCTTCAGGGAACTCAAGCTTGGGGCTTCCTTAGAACATGAGCCACCTGTCTCCTGCATGGCCCTGCAATAAACCTTTCTCTGCTCCAAACTCTGACATTTTGGTTTGTCTGGCCTCACCGAGCAATTGAACTTGCACTAACAAAAGTGACTCAATTCAGCAAAATAGAGCACTTGTTTCATGAAGCAACAATAACAATTCTTACCAAAAATTCAGTTGAGATTTCAAAAGAAAATGCCCAAGAAACCAAACAATGTAAATACAGTTAAAAATGTACTGTGCTCAGCTGCTCAGTCGTGTCTGACTCTTTGTGACCCCGAAGACTGTAGCCCACCAGGCTCCACTGTCCATAGGATTCTCCAGGCAAGAATACTGGAGCGGGTTGCCATTTCCTCCAGGGCATCTTCCCAATCCAGGATCGAATCCAAATCCCTTGCATTGCAGGCGGATTCTTTACCACCGAGTCACTAGGGAAGCCCAATTACTAGACAGAAATATATAAATTTTGCTTCACTTAGCAATCTGGGAAACTGAGCTATTCAGGGCTTCCCTGTTGGCTCAGATGATGAATCTGCTTGCAATGCAGGAGGCCTGGGTTCAATCCCTGAGTCGGGAAGATCCCATGGAGAAGGGAATGGCAGCCCACCCCAGTATTCTTGCCTGGAGAATTCCATGGACAGAGGAGTCTGGTGGGCCACACTCCATGGGGTTGCAAAGAGTTGGACACAAATGAGTGATTCAAAATAGAATGGTGTATTTATATTTTTTTGATGCACGGATATGAGAATACATTTACAGATGTGAGAATTGGACCATAAAGAAGGCTGAACGCCAAAGAATTGATGTTTTTGAACTGTGGTATTGGAGAAGACTCTTGGGAGTCTCTTGGACTGCAAGAAGATCCAACCAGTCCATCTTAAAGGAAATCAGTCCTGAATATTCATTGGAAGGACTAATGCTGAAACTGAAGCTCCAATACTTCGGCCACCTGATGCGAAGAACTGACTCATTCAAAAAGACCCTGATGCTGGGAAAGACTGAAGGCAAAAGGAGAAGAGGGTGGCAGAGGATGAGATGGTTGGATAGTATCACTGATTGGATGGATATGAACCTGGGAAAACTCCAGGAGACAGTGAGGGACAGGGAGGCCTGGTGTGCTGCAGTCCATGGGGTGGCAAAGAGTCGGACATGACTTAGTGACTGAACAACAACAAAGATTATATGAGTAATTAGTGGCATATTGTTTTCACAAAATATTAATTTACTTATGTAACAAATCATAACTGAGAAAATTAATATCCAAAATAAAGATATATCATAAAAATAAGAGACCACAAATTCATTAAAAATGAATTTTATGAGTCCTCTCATATGAGGTCTATTTTTCATCCAGTTTCTTTAGTGCCTCTTATAAAACAGCACTACAAAATACTGTTGATGAAGAAACAATCCTTAGAAGCTACACAAGAGAGCCCAACTCTAGTTTTAATCAGAACTTTGATACCTCATTATAACCATGTGCTATTAGACAAGAGGTCCAGATAACTAGATGCTCAAAAAACAACTGAATGCCGTCATAAAAATAACTCTGAAATAGTGCAAAAGCATAAGATAGCTTTCCGGCACTAACCTCAAAATAAGGGCTTCACTTGTAGCCCAGTCAGTAAAGAATCTGCCTGCAACACAGGAGATGCAGGTTTGATTCCTGGGTCAGGAAGATCCCCTGGGAGAAGGAAATGGCAACCCACTCCAGTACTCTTACCTGGAGGATCCCATGGACAGAGGAGCCTGGTAGGTTCCCAGTCCATGGGGTCGCAAGAGTCGGACACGACTTAGCGACTAAACCACCACCAACCTCAAAACATGGTTTCAGACTCACTAACTAAGCACTGGCCAGGCTGGCCTGTGTAAATGAACTGCCTGGCACAAACCACAGAACAGAGATTGGTGTGCCACACCTCCTCCAGCAGTCTGGGAGCGCCTACTGGCCTGTTTTTAGAGTGTTTTAAAAAATATACTTAAAATACATGGGGTTACAAAGGAAACTAATTATAATGAATTATGCTTGTCAAATACGTTTTGGATATGCGGTAGAATAATAAGACTTACTGAATTAGATAACAAGGTCCAGTGACATATCTTAACTCACAGCTTCAAAAAGCTGATGAGCATGAACACTGTTTTGAGATCTCTGGGACAACTAATGTGATACAACAACATCTGTGATTTCAATGAATGACAGAGTCACAGGCAATGCAAATACTACCATGATTTGTCACCTACACAACGGTAGGAAGAGTTTATAGCTTTATACAAAATATACTAGACTTCAGATCATTTTCAAAGGTCCAGGACCAAGTAATTTATATCTATGCTGCACAATTTCCTGTTGTCCCATCAGAAACTGCTAAACATAAAATCTCTCCTAGGATTTTAATCACAACGCCAACCCAAAAGGCTGCCTGGGATCCCAGTTTCTACGGGGCTCCCAGCCACCAACGGGCCTGGGCACAGGGACCCCTGGAAAGGGGGCACCGTGTCACCCCCGGCTCCCAGGCCGCGCCCCACGGCCCCCGCGGGCCCCTCACTCTGAGGCTGCCCCACCCCACGGCCCCTGCGGGCCTCCCTCCTTAGTGCCTCCAAGTCCACTGTTTGCTCCTGGCCCGCGTGCTCTTCTTCCCCAGGACTGGGGCTGTTGATCTTCTCATCATTTTGAACGCAGGATGAGAAAACACAGGCGATGCCTCTTTCTCTCTGTGGCTCTGCTTTAAATATGACTTCTGTACATTTGCTCCTGTCACCTTAATTGCTGCGGATTGAATTGAGCTTATCTCCCGCCCAGGAGTTAGCACAGGCAACGCAGCTGAAAAGCTCTAATCTGATCAGATCCTGCGGCCCTCAGACTTCCTGGCACAAAGATTAGGAGCCCAACTGCTCTCCCCACCAATGGCAGCTTTTTCTTAAATGGAGATGCTATTAGGTGACTGTAGGTTTATGTGGGAAACACCCTGGCCTGGCAGGATGTGCACTGAAGGATCAAACACACAGGGTAAAAAGCCCCAAGTAGCATGCTTCCGAAATCAAGTCCTGAGGGCTGCCAGGATAAATCATGCCGCTACACACAGAGTTACATTTAAATGAATTCTGCTGTGCCTTGCATAAATCCACCACTCCTAAGCTTCATTCACGCTTTTTCTTATTTCATTCATGGTGTCTTTGTCTATATTGTTGCTTTTTCTATGAACTCTCCCAAAGAGTACTAAATTCATATGCTTAAATAGACAGTGTCACAGAGCATTACCGGCACCTGTTAAATCTGTAAGCCAGGAGAGAGGGAGGGAACCATGGATCACTGTGGGCCTGACCCAAAGGTATATAAGTTGGCCAACAGCATAGAGTTTATTCAATCATCCATCTGACGGATACAGTGACTGCTTTGCTTTCTATCAGAATAGCTTCCAAGATGGAGCCCCACCCAGCATGTTCTGCATTGGACATGCGTCTCCCGTCTCTCTGCCCTTCACCTGCTGATTTCCTATTTCCTACTTAAGATTCAGCTCAAAAGGCTTAATAAAGCCTTAATAAAGCTTAATAAAGCTTTATTAATAAATAAAGCTCTTAATAAAGCTCCCTGAAGTCATTTCTGGCATAGAAGATCCCTTTAATTTGTAACCAATGGACTGTGTTTATGCCCCAGTTATAGCATTTATGAATCCTTACAGCCAAATTTGTGACCAGTCCGTAGTAAATGCAAAGTACTTTGTGATAGGTTTTCTCTGTACTACTGATTCTTATCTTTGTATTTTTATCTCTTGCTCTCCTTTGTTTTTTTAAAACTTGTGACAGTATGGTTGTCTCTCTAAGCTCCAATACACACTTTTGGAGGTGATGGTAGTATTACAAATAATATTTGGATCCCTATTAGTTTTATTTTCCCTATTCTAGACTGTGAGCTCCTTGAGAAGGACGAAAAATTCCTCTGGTTAACAAGGTGGGGTGTGTGTGTGTGTGAGAGAGTCACTTAGTTGTGTCCGACTCTTTGTGACCCAATGAACTGAGAAGAGAATAAAGTGGGTAGTGAATCTGATATATAGCAGGATGAGGCCAGACTATAAGGGGTTTTTTTGGTCATGTTTAAAAGCACTTACTTGAACTAAAAGTAGTAAGTAGCCTTCCTGGCTAAGCTGTGATCAAATCTGTGCTTTAAACATTGATGGATGGACGAAAGTGAAACTAACACCAGTAGGAGTCTACTGCAATGGCAGAGAATGTGAAGGCTCAAAAGGCCAGAAGCAACGGGAAGAGAGACATACACAGTATATACGAAAGAAACACGGCTTTTCGTGGGTGAACGGTATTCCTCGGTGCACTTTCCTTCTTCATTTTCTGCTATGGACACTCGTGTCACATCCTCTCCGGGAACGCACGCTCCTCCGCCTGCCGGCACCCACCTGAGCCTGCTGCGCTGCCCAGGGGCTCCGATCAGGTGTCCCACGTCTCTTCCCAGCGCTCACCAGCCTAATGTGTTAGCGTGTAAGCAGGCTAGAATTACAACCCCAACCCAACAGTAAGTCCTCTAACTTTGTTCCTCTTCCTTTCTGTTGTGACTATTCTAGGTCCTTTGACCCTTCTGCAGCTTGAGTCTTTATGCTTCTGAGGAAGAGAGAAACTTTTTCTAAAACAACCCTTTTATGTGACTCTAGATCTTATTCCCTCAGGGTCTTCTCTGGGATGTTGTTCCAAATAAAAGTCCCTCTCAGATCTCTCCTGCTTCCCTATCCAGCAGGCTCCTTCCCATCAGCAAATTAACGTGTTACCAGCAAGCCAGTTTAAAACAGTAACTAAGCCTCCATTTATCCTATGTCTCTTTCTACTGCCTCACTTATTTTTCCCTTTATAGTCAAGCTTCTAAAAAAGCAGACTTTAATCTACTCCAAATCAAAGAACGTTTTGTTTATATGTAGCCAGATAAAACTGCATAAAGAGAAGATGTATTTATATTTACACATATATGCACACATTCATGCTTAAGTTAAGCCACACTTAAGCAGAATAAAATATTATGTCACTAATTTGAAGTTTCATTTTTAAATATTAAGAATATTGGCATTTGCTTACATAGCAGCAGTGTGGTATGTTAGAAAAATCATACATTGGAATCTGACATACTAGAGTTTAGTTCCATTTAATTATTGCTGTTGTTATTAGATCCACTGTAAACTGAGTGACCTAATGGTGGTTAATAGACCTCTCTGATCCTCAGTTATCTGGTCTACAAAATATATATATCAAGGCCTACGTTGTATATGTGTTGCTGTTGAGAATTAAATGAGATCATAGTTAGTAAAATGCTTTGCCACTGCCAGGACCCCAAAAGGCACTCAAAAACGGCTCTCATTATAGTGACTAATTATCCTTTCAGACAGTAAGATTTTACATTTCTTCATTTCAACATTAGTCTTCACAAATTCAGATGTGTTCTGAGTTTGGTTAACCATAAAACCAACCATGACACAACTCCATGAAGACTGGAGAAAAGCCCTAATGTCCATTTCTAGGATTTTTTCCTAATGACAGTGTCCTGACAATTCCATTTATTTTCACCAAGAGCAGAGACCCAGGAATGCTGAAGCAGAAATGACCATCAGGACTGAAATACCAGGGACTCTGTCAGGTAATTAATGAGCTAAATGCATAATCCCCAAATATAGCCACTACTTCTCCTGCATATTCACAACTGATTATTTTCTTGCAAGAGAATATTTTCAGTTTGGGGAAATGAAAAACGAGTTGTAGTCAGACAGATGTGAGTTTCAGGCCTGACTGTATGACCTATCAATTTCTACAGTTTGTGGTCTTAAAAAAAATGAGAATAACAATGCCTTAGAAAGCCTGAAAGATGACTGAGTGACTTAAAGACTTTTTTGCACAGGACCGAGCAATACAAGGCCACGTGGCTTCCCTGCTGGCTCAGATGGTAAAGCGTCTGCCTGCAGTGCGGGAGACCCAGGTTGGATCCCTGGTTTGGGAAGAGCCCCTGGAGAAGGAAATGGCAACCCGCTCCAGTATTCTTGCCTGGGAAATCCCATGGATGGAGGAGCCTGGTGGGCTACAGTCCACAGGGTTGCAAAGAGTCGGACACGACTGAACGACTTCACTTTCACTTTTCAAGCAATACATCAGGGATTCTTCATAAACAAAACAAACAGCAGTTTATTCTCTTGTAAATAATTTGAAAGGGGCTAACTGGATTTAAAAAGAAAGACAATGAGGCCATATGGGGAGGAAGAGCTGGACCAGAAGACAGACCGACTGCCTGTCTGGGGAAGATCATCTACCATCCTCAGGTTCCACATCTGTGGAGTGGGACAGTGCTTTTCATCCTGCTTGTCCCAAAGGGTTAGCATAAAAGAGGAAGACACACTGCTGGCTGTGAAAAGACTTTTCAAACTATATGTACTGAATTTTTGCTCTCAGTAGTGGTGCGGTGGACAAGCCTACAGCTAAGAACAATGAAAACAAGCTAAATAAAATACAAAGTATACTTGAAGACACCACAGAGCTACCAAGGAAGTGAAGGCTTTAGGAGCCAAGCTCTAGAAGAGAAGAAAAACACAGAAAAGCAACCTGATATCTGATGCTTATGCTTTTTCTTTAAAGGAATTAAAAATCAGCAGCTGACAGGCCACCTTACACAGTAGAGGGAACAGAAGCTTGGCATTTAGGATCTGCCAAGGAAGGGGATCCTTGGCAAAAATCCCCTGGCTTCAACTGGGACCCTTAAAGGGCAAAACCTATGAGTAAGAGTTGACAAGAAATAGATTTGCTTTCAGGAAACCCAGCTTTGAATCAGTCCAATGCCTGATTAGATTAAAGTGATCTGTTCTTTACCTTAACTGCCTACTGAAGCAAAATAAAATTTGCTTTTTTGAGGCAACAGCATTTAAAGCCTCAAATTCTAAAACCTTTTATACATAATGTTTGGCATGTGAACAAGCATAGCCTGGCAAGCAAAAACACAAGGAGAAAGCAGAAAAAAGACAAATTTAAAAATTCACAAGATATTCTGATACTAGAGTTAGACAAAAATTGGGAAAAGAAAACAAAAAAACATTAAAAAATTTTAATTAGAAGAGCAGAAGGATACTACTAATTAGTTGCTTTATAATACAATCATTTTCTGGAAAAAAAATGGAAATTTACTCTTAAGCAATCTCATACCTTATCCACTTGAAAAGCTCAATAAATTTATAAGAATTGTAACTAGATTGAGAAAGATGGAAAAGAAAACATTCTGGAGATTTCTTTATTTCATGATATTGTAATTTTGTGCAGATTTTTGGGGGGAATTTCCTTGGGCACAAAATATCACTGATTTTATTCCAAAACCTGTAATTCATTGTCCCATGCAATTTACTATTCATATGCTACATGAAACAGCAGATTTCACTTGTACTTATCAGGTTTAGGTTTTTAACAGCAACATAGATCTTTTGCTAATAAAATACAATCATATACCATTTGACTACAATGGGCTAATATAATTATCTCTTCATCAATTGCTCCATTAGTTCATTCATTAGATATTATTAGAGTCATCATTAGACCAGGAATGAATTTATGTTATTACAATTAAATAAATTTGGATTTTGACCTAAGTACAGGAAAAAGAGACCATAGTATGATTTTGATCTCTCAGGAAAGAAAGCAATAAGTGGATAATAATGCAGGATATATTTTCAGTTTGACCCAAATTTAAAGATAACTGTAGGATTAAGTAACTTAATGGAGAAACCACATTCATCTCAGATATGGCAACAGACATGTGCACAACTTTCGGTGGGGGGTGGGGAAAGTCTATCATCTGAGACCACTAAGAGTTTATAGAGTAGTTGGTTGAGTGCTTTAATGGCTGTCTGCCATTCTTTAGATGTCCTCTGCTAAATCTGAATATTTCATTCATTTATCTTTATAAATGAAATTTATTGACATTTAGTTTTTCATTCTTATCTATAGCTGAATTAATTCTATTCCATCAAAATCAGCTCGACTACAAGATAAGAGACCC
Organism: Cervus canadensis; assembly: GCF_019320065.1. NCBI lineage: Eukaryota > Metazoa > Chordata > Mammalia > Artiodactyla > Cervidae > Cervus > Cervus canadensis. The sequence goes on from NC_057389.1 coordinate 1,028,989, forward strand.
AGAAAGGCTGGGGAGAAAGGGAAGAGAGATCCCTATTTCCAAAATGACTGAAACAAACAGAGGTAAGAAGGTACATAGCAAATACTATTTACTTAATTGTGAAAATTCCTGTCCTGGAATTATTTACAAAGAACAGGAGGTTTCTCTCTGGTAGACCACGATTAGCAGGGAAATATGTCAGTCTTCCTTAGGGAGACCTCACGGCTCCAGAGCAAGCAGGATCTAACTGTAATTTGACTCTATTAATGTACCTGAAGAAGGAATATGTCCATGAAAGAGTGAGCTAACGAAGCGCTGAGAAAGGACAACTATGGACAAATTTAGGCAACATTCAAATGAACTGGTCCAGAAGAGTCTTGACTAAGCACAAGGGAACACGATGGTTTTAAGACAAAGCTGTCCTTACAGCGGATCAGAGTGTCCCAGCTTCCTCAGCATCACACAACAGCTTCAGATTTGTTCTGAGGTTCAGAGAAGTTAAGCAAACCACTCTGAGTCAGGATTTACAACATGAGTCCAAATGATTATAAACCAAATCCCACAAGAAGTGTATGTGGAGGCTACCTATGCTTACGTATCTCAGGTGATTCATTTATCTGTAAAGAATGAACACAGTCTAAATGCTATAATTCTAAAAATCTGGTTATTCACATAACCTGTTCTAAGGAAACTTTAATATGCATCTGAACAAAATTATGTATCTGTTGAAGATATATATGTGGCTCCAATCAAGGCCATTTTGCTCCTTCCAATCTGAAGGTCAAAATCCTCACTGTGTAACATTAAAAGCAGACAGACCTTTGGAAATGGAGCTTCCCAGGTGGTTAAGTGGTAAAGAACCCGCCTGCCAATGCAGGAGACATGGTTCGATCCCTGCATCAGGAAGATCCCTGGAGAAGGAAAGGGAAAACCACGCCAGTATTCTTGCCCGGAGAATTCCAAGGACAGAGGAGCCTAGTGGGCTACAGTCCACGGGGTCACAAAGAGTTGGACAGGACTTAGTGACTAAACAACAACAGTGAAAAGTTTGAAGACTTCTGCAAGCTCTTGAAGAGGCAGCAACTTTAGCCGGGTGGAGCTGGGGAGGGGGAATGGGGGGCATGCCTTTCTCCAGCACATTCTAAACCTGCTTGCCTTAGGCATCTTTCTCCTCAGAGGCCATCACCGCAGCAGCTGCTCATGTACTCATCCTGCAGCAACTGCTTACTGAGAATTTACTGCGCTCCAGGCGTTCAGGCTACATCAGTGGTCCTCACCCTCTCTTCTGCCTTCGGTCCACTTAGCTCTTCACCCATTCTTCAACCAATAAGATGTTTACACCACAGAAACTGCAGTTTCTTAACATTTCTAATATAAGCCTACTCAGTTTCTTTGTCTTCTTCCAGATTCATTTTTGTTTAATTACCCTGATCAGCACAGCAAAGAGCTTCCAAGATCACATCAGGGCAAACAGGGAATTCCGAGATGAGGAGGGTGGGAGAGCTATGGAAACTTAAAGCATGCACAAACTTAAAACGTGCACAAATAACGCGTCTGTGTTATGCTCCACCAGATTTCTGTACATGCTCCCTGCCACCCTCAAACCTCCACCTTGAGTGATGAATGTATGAACAGACAACTAAAATTGGCTATAATTGGATATAATAGAACATATTTTTCTCTGCAACTTGGAACTCTTTAAAGAGCCTATAAAAGAAAGTGGGCCTAGAAACAATCATTTGGAGAGAATTGATTTTCATGAGCTTTGAATCATAACAAAGAATACTATTAATACACGCCTAACTATCTATAATTTTCATCAAATACTTTCTCACAAAATATTCTCTTAAATCTTACTGTTGAGCTTAGATTTAGTAAGACTTTTGAAATTGTTTTGTATCTAGAAAGTAGATGTTTTTAAAAGTAAATAGAACAATGATTTTTTCATTCACTAAGCATCCCAAATTTTCATTTACCCACCTCTTATCAAATATTTAAGAACTATCCTAGTAGAAGTTATCAACTGGTATAACATGTCATTATGAAGAATTTCAGGAGAAATTTCCCTTCAGTTATTTTTGGTGATTGGATGCAAAACTGTACTGTAGTTATATTTCTAGGACCCACTCACCTGTCAAACAGCTCTCCTCCTGTGACGAGTTCTAAGACCAGACTGATTTCTGTAGGGGTTTCAAATATCTCTTTAAGTTTTATCTGGGAAAAGATATAAAAAAATCACAAGTTCTTTATTTTCATCTTTAGGAAATCATTAAAACTATGGCTACAACAGCACTGTCTGTGATAGCAATGCGTTGGATCATGGTTAATAAAGGTTCCTTATTCCAGTAGCAGGCAGTCATTTGTCACTCTCCAGTTGTTTCTTTATCAGTCACCTCATTTGTTCAAAGATCCTTTTGAACTTTTATATTTTTCCTTTTGATAGCTAAAGATATCTGCCCTAGAAGCACTTCCTAAATTTTGCCAAATCATCCAAATGTTTGAATTTCAACCGAATTTTAAAAAAACAAACCAGAAGCAAACAAAACCTCCTAAAGCATTTGAAACCATCATGATTGGTAGAGATGCAAATGTATCTTTCTCTCAGAACAAGACTTCAATTAGGGGTCTGAGACAGAACAGACCACGTTAAATTCTATCAGCATAGAAAGGGAATCCCTTAACAGATAAAGAGTTGCTAGTAGATAAAAGAATACTCAGAAAAGTAACAGATACAGTGATTTGACTGATCATAACAGGGTTCTCATGATATTCAGATAATCCACCCAACTTTGGATATTTTCTTCTGAGAATCAAGTGACCAGGACTGATATATATATATTTAAGGAAAATTTCATATTGACTTCTTTTTGAAAGAAATAAGATAGATTATGTAAAAATGATGACTGTATATGGCAAATTTTGCCAATTGCTTACCCAAAGCCCTTCTCTCCCTACTGTACTGCAAACAAAACTCTTGTTTGGGGAAGCAAGGTACCTAGTCTCAAATTATGTTTAGTCTTAGCCATTTATGATAACCCAGGTCCTTAATTTTCCAGTCTTCATGCAGTTTAGGGTGATTGTGTGACCAGCTGTGGCCAGTAAAATCTGAAGAGAATTCTGCAACTGGAAATTCTGGAAAAGCGTTTACTCTTTTTATCAGACTCTGCTGGTTAAACCGTTCGGCTCCCTTCTGTCTTGAACACAGACCTGGAGACTTGTTTAGACTGTAGAGCAGCCGTATCAGGGGCCGCGAGGGAGAAGCAAGGAGGCGAAAGCTGCGCCCTGAAGACGGGAGAGCGGGAGCCCCCGGTGGTACAGTGGCTAAGGGGCCTCCCTGGCGGCTCAGCGGGTAAAGAACCCATCTGCAGTGCAGGAGACCCCAGTTTGATTCCTGGGTCGGGAAGATGCTCTGGAGAAGGGATAGGCTACCCACTCCAGTATTCTTGGGATTCCCTGGTGGCTCAGTTGGTAAGAATCCACCTGCAGTGAGGAAGACCTGGGTTCGATCCCTGGGTTGGGAAGATCCCCTAGAGGAGGGCATGACAACCCACTCTAGTATTCTAGAGGAGCCTGGTGGGCTACAGGAGCCTGGTGGGCTACAGGAGCCAGGCTCCTATTCAGAGGAGCCTGGTGGGCTACAGTCCACGGGGTCACAAAGAGTCAGACATGACTGAGTGACTAAGGACACAGAGCACAGTGGTTGGGACTCCATGCTTCCAATGCAGGGGGTTCGATCCCAAGTTGGGATCAGGAAAAAGGACAAAAGATGGGAGAACCAATGGATGAGTCTTGGATGACATCACTGAGGAGCTGAACTGTTGCTAACAACTGCCTACCTTCTGATTTCTTATAAGAAAAATATTTGTTTAGACCACCATATTCAAGTTTTCTGATATTTACAACTGAATTGCTAACTAATAAACAACTTGTAAGCACTTGGCCTTGAGCCAAAGCATGCTGGTCATCCTCTGAGACACCACAAATTTCTCAGTGAAATGAGTAAAATATTTTAAGTAACTGGCTCACTTTATAAAAATAAGTTGTGGCCTGGAAAATGGTTTTGTTCTTTTCACTTCATTGGCTCAAGTAAGCTTCCCCCAGCCCTCTCCCTCAGTGCCTTTATCTGGACATGGCCAAGAGCAGAGCTTCCGAGCATGTTTTATTTTCTCTATTCAGGCACATTATTTATTTGAATCTTTGCATTGTTTCTGAAGCAAATACTCTCTCACAGGAGACTCAAATGACTTTGGAAAGCAATGCATTTTCTTCACAGGCATTTTCAGCAATGGCATATTAATAAGACAGGCACACAAAAGGAAAAAGCCTGTGTTTTATTAGAGTGAAAAAAAGCTCTCCAATTTTAGTTATCCTCATGCATGAAAATAACAATGGTATATATTGCGGGTGTGCCCATTTCGAAACTCTTTCAAGGGGTATTATTCTTAAGATTTATTCAGTTAAAGAATTGAAAAACAAGATCAGATAAAGACAAGAATTAGGCAAAGGTGGCTACTTACTGGCAGTGAAAGAATCTCCTTCTTATCATCAGAATGGACAGTAAAGAACAAAAATCTCATTCTGCAACTTTGCAGATTATTTGAAATAGTAGGCTAAAAACCACTTACAATGTTTGGATGTGAGAGGCGAAGAAGAACTCCTATCTCAGTTCTTACGATTTTTTTGTCCACCTAAAAGGCAAAATGAGAGAAACTGAAGGATACTCCCACCTTAGAAATGTCTTCATTGTAGCAGAGAATCAGAAACAGCAATAACCACTGGATGAATCAGGTCAATGGCACAGGTGAATTTCTAAGCTTTTTTCTTATGTTACCTCCCTCCCTTTCTGCCCAGCTGCATGTCTTTCCCCTCTGCTTCAGACATGAAGGGAACTAGCTACAAATACGGGTCACAATTCGTCAGACCCTTTATGTGGCTCCTCTGCTGTCAAAAGTCATCCCTATCACCACTCAGGCACAAGTTCATCTCAACCTATTCCTCCTCCTTCTCTTCCTTTCTTTTAAAAGGCTTGATTCAAACGCACTGGAGCTGTCAGCCACTTTACCTGCTTGTTTCCCACAGAAGTGAGCGTATCACCCAGCCCGACCAGTCAGAGGACTCACTCTGCAGCCAGAGTGACTGAGGCAGAGAATCAACAGACCCAAGCCATCACAACCAGGCCTCCCCCAATATTTTACTCAAATAATCAACAAAGCATTCTCTTTTCCTCGCAAATTGGGAGAGAAAAAGAGGATGGAGTCGGCCACTACCAGGGACTGTTACTGATGCCCTTTGGAGACCACGTCCCTGAAAACGGAGCCGACGCTGCTAGAGAGGAAGAGTGAGCACCGCTGACTGTGTGACCCCCTGGGTTCAGTCACTCACAGGCGAGTCTGCGCTCTGAGCTTTCCTACTGTGTGAGCTACCGAATCTCCTCTTCCACTGACACTATCTGAAGCTGCTTGATGCCACCAGTGATGTAAGCTGAAGCAAAGTAAAGGGGTCTAAGGAAATAGTGATTCTAGTTGATATGGAAGCCTGGAGTACAGATTTGGATAAAACAGTTCCTCAGACCTATGTTTTCTGGGATGGAAGAGGGCATACAGCTTTCATCACATTCTCCAAATATCTCAGGCAGAGGAAAGCTTACAAATATGAGCCATTTGACAAAAAGAAAACATGTTCCTTGGAACCAGGGGAGTCAAGGATCTCTCGTGAATGTATATGTAATAAATGCATACCACATAGTAAGGGTTTAATACAGTTTTGTATGTGCTCAGGCTCATATTAAACAATGCCAGGCATATGAAAAAACAAATAAAAGTGATCTTTTTCAGAGGAAGATTATAATCTAATTTTGGGCATAAAACTCCTCTATAAAATGCCATAAGAAGAAGACCATAAGCTATAAACAAGTTGTGTTTTAAAAATTTCATTGTTCAGTGGAGGATCATGTTTCTATGAGTCAGAACATTGCTATCACTCAAACAGTGGGCTAACTCTAAAAGGCTCTGAAGCTATTAGCCATTAAAAGTCACACTATTGTTAAAATAAAGTGAAGAAAGACGCTCGAGTGTGCACGGGCGGTGCTGGTGTGAGGTGTGGGCCGCTGGTGGCATCCGGGAGCCTGACCCATGGCATGTAGACCACACGGTTTGGGGGCGACGTGGTGTTAGAGGAAAACGCTATACGAGTTCACATACCAAGTGAAACAAATCACCTATTTCATGAAAATTTGCTATTGAACAAAAGACATTCTACTTGCATCAGATGGGAGATCTCTGACAGAGAGAGGCGTTGCTAAAGCAGGCCGACACTGACAGATTTCTTCCGAAGAGCTCCTGGCTCACACTCCATTTCAGCTCTGCAGATGCTATTGAGGAAAATCTCCATACACATAATAATTTTTTAATTACTTTAAAAATGTAACACTTTTTCTATCTTTGCTAAGGCATAAATGATATACAAAAACCCACACATAATCAATGTATACAATGTGGTGAGTCTGGACACAAGTTCCCATCACCATAATCAACGTAATAAATACATCCATCACCTCCAAAAGTTTCCCTTGTCCCTTTGTTGTGTGTGTGTGTGTGTGTTGGGGGGGAGGCGGTTAAGAACACTTAATGTGAAATCTACCCTCTTAACAAATTTTTAAGCAAACAGTATCTTACTGTTAACTACAGGCAATGTGCTGTACAGTAGCTCTCTGGACCTTTCTGACCTTGTATAACTTGATGCCCACTGAACAGCAACTCTCCACGCCCTCCCCAGCCATCCTTCAGGAAGCACAAGCCTGCTCTCGGCTTCCATGAGTCTGACTATCTCAGATGTCTCATGTAAGAAGGATTCATCCAGTGAATATGCATTTTTTTTTAATCACAATCTTCTCCATAGGACAACTTGAATTTCCTCACTAATACAAATATATATATATATATATTTTTTCATTATTGTGTGATGTTTAAAAAAATTTCAGAACATGAGTGTCTCTAAGATTTGTTAACAGTCGAACCTATGTTTCTTATTACACATTTAATGTTCATGTAATACAAGGTTTTCTTCCTTGTTTTCATAATTTTGATCCATTTAAAATAAGTATCAGAGATATCCTTTAACTCTTTTCACATGATATAGTAAAATCTTTTAATACCAATATGAATTTTAAGCAAATCTATTTATTTTAATTAATTTATTTTAATTGGAGGCTAATTACTTTACAATACTGTGGTGGTTTTATCATGTTATATCAATACATTAAATATCGGGATGCCTTCAAAAATTAGTTCTTTGAAAACTATCTTAACTCTGGAAATATTCATAGCAGATTAGATTATTTGGAATAACACACTTCTACTGTAGTTGTTTGTTTTTAATTCAGAATTAATTTTCTTTAAAGTTAATTTTGCAAAGGGTAATTATTTTCCCACTATACTTAAGATTAGTAGCTCTCAAAGTATGATTGGAGGACCCTTCTGGGTCCCTAAGACTCTTTTCAGGGTATATAAAAGGCCCTTTTCCAACTATGCAGCTGGGTGAGACTAGATTTTTTTTTTTCCTATACTTGAAACAAAACAAATTGAATGCAGAAGTAGTTGAGAATTAAACTGTCTTCTATTGAGCCAGATAATAAAGAGATTTACAAAATAATGACACTCTTCTAAGTATTTTTATCTTTTGGAAAATAAACTTATTTTTCACTGTAAATATTATTTATGTTAAAATATAATAGAACTGGATTTATTACTACTATAGCTTTAGTTAATTAACACTCAAAATTCTTTAATCTCTTATTATAGATTCTTCAGTCTCTAATACAGTAAATGTGTGTGTGTGTGCTGTGCTGTCTTGTCTGACTCTTTTGCGACCCCGTGGACTGAAGCCCAGCAGGCTCCTCCGTCCATGGGATTTTCCAGGCAAGAGTACTGGAGTGGGTTGTCATTTCCTCCTCCAGGGGATCTTCCTGACCCAGGGATCGAACCCGCATCTCCTGAGTCTTCTGCACAGCAGGTGGATTCTTTACCACTGAGTCAGTAAATGTGTAGCTATTTGGGATTCTCAGTGAGTTAGAGAGTAGACAGGGCTCCTATAGCCCACAAGTTTGAGAACCGCTACTCCAGAAACCTCAACATTACACATCTGGAAGCAGAAACTAGAAAAAAAACAAAATTGCAGTAATAATTTAACTGAAAGAAAAACGTGAACGCCGTCTCCTCCCTGCTCGCCTGAATGCTGAAGCCCAGACTGAACGCGGGTCATGACTCAAGTGGAGGCCAGGAAGAATCTTAGAAAGAAGAAACTAGAGAAAACTGGGGTATTTACAGTCATCAATCCACAGAGAGTAAACTACGGGGCAAAACCTGGACTAGCAGCCAAGGCAATGCACCTGAGGAATCCAGTAGGAATGAGGCCGAAGGGGAGAAAGGGACAACAGAGGAGACAAACGGCTGAGAAGCCAAGGACAGAGCAAGTCTCAGGTCAGAACATCTCTCCCACAGAGATTAGCTGAGAGTCACTTGTCACCTTTTCGAAACAAAGTCTAGAGGTCCCTAGACAGCCGAACTGTGGGGGTGGTTCCCCCTAAGGTGTCGTGGTGCGGAGGTCACCCTGGGTGCGTCCTGCCAGCCACCTTGCCTGACACCTCCCCAGTGTTTCTCCTGCTCCAGAAGGTATTGCTGCCTTCCCATTTCTGACTTTCCCTTCCAAACACCTGGGCAGGGCCTTCCCTGGTGCCAGCGCAGGGGGTATGGGCTCATCCCGTGCCCCAGGTGCGGGGGGCAGCGGAGCCCACGGGCCCAACCACTGAGCCAGCCGCCCAGAGCCCGGGGTCTGCAAGCAGAGAGGCACCGCAGACAGCCTGCCCGGCGGTCAGGAGTAGACAGCTGACTTTAAAACACCTGGGCAGGTTAGGAGAGGGTCCGAGTGCGGGCACGGCCATTCAGAGTAAGTGCTATTTTTCCAAGAACATGACTGTCAAGCAAGCCACAAAAGTGGGCAGCGACATGAACAGTCATTACTGCCGCTTGAAATTAGCTTCAAGAGCTACTGTAATTTGCATCTTTCAGAAGCATCCACAGATGGCTTTAACAAATCAACAACAACACTGTTGTATAGGAGTTTTGTCCAATCATGGTCACTCTTGAGTTTTTCATCTGAAAACCCATAAAACATACCTTCACTATGTACAAAATAACTTGGAGAATGATGGTTTTTAATTGCTAACAATTTTCAATGATAAAAATACACATTACACATATACACAAAAATTAAATACACAAGAAAATTCTAACTTTAGCTTCCCAGAGAACAAACATAAGGTGAGGATTAACGTTCAGGTTTTTATTTGGAATGAGCACCCCCAATGCAGCGAGCGTGAGGAGAAAGGGAAGGACAGCGAGGTACGTCAGCCACGGCTGCAGAGCCGTAAGAACGCAGCAGGTCACGGGGCAGCCGCACCCAGCTGGCACACAGCCCCTCCCCGGAGGACCCACACACGATCGCCACGCCTTCCAGTTCAGGGGACAGTGGGGAGAGAGGGGATTCACCTGCCCAGGAACTCCCTCCTCTTTCCCACTGGCCAATTTTGGCCCCGAGGTGTTGAATTTGTATACCTCTGGGTTCCATATGTAGTCTCGGACAGTCACTTGCGATGCCGTATTGCTTTTCATCAGGTGTCATATCTCATTCAAACTTAGAAGTGGCTGGAGGAGTCAGAAGCTTGAAATGTGTGTCCGGGCTGGCCTACGGATGTCAGCAGCCAGCACGCCATACAGCCCTGCCTGGTCTGAAGACAGTTAGGTGCAAGGGATCTGGGAGGCCCACGGGCGTTTGGCCCAGTCACAGTTTTAATCCGTCACAGGAAAATCAGACTGACTGCAATGGGACCAGAGCTGCTTGCCTGATTTACTGTATTTTACTGCCCATCAGAAAGAGCTTTTCTTCCATTTACACTCTTTGTGCCGCTGAAGAGCCGCCAATGTGACACTGATAATCTTAGATGGCTTGGGCACATGTAAAGCCATGTTTTAGCCTCCCCATGTGATGACCGCAAAGAGCCAGACACGACTGAATGACTGAACTGAACTACCTTAAACAGTCAAAGAAATACATCTTTCCATCATCATAAAATCATTTGTACAGTTTTAAAACTCCATGGAAATCAAGATTCCTCAATACTGAAAGAAATCCCAACTTTGCTGTCTGCCTCCATGGAGGGAGAGAGAGAAATGGGTAAGAGGTGCAGTTCCAGAGTAACATCAGAGAAGAAGGCTCCACCATCGAACAGTCGATCAGACGTGGGCCCTTCACTGAGACACACAGCAAATACACTGCTACTCTGGGATGTGGAAGGCTAAGGGAAAAAAGAAGGAAGAATTGAAAATACATGAAGAAGAAAGTACTGAGGAATTAAGTAGGAAAAAAAAGGAAAACCAGTCTCTGCATGTGAGAATAATGAATAGAGACACAGGTGGTGAAGTAACTGGAAAGGAGAGTAACTGCACCCCCATATCTCTCGTGGCCTCGATCCTCTGGCCGTCTCAGACAGGGTCGAGATCCAGACTCGGGAACTCCCAGTACTCTGGGCAAGCTGGCTCCTGCTCTGCTTCTTCTAGGAGTCAGTCAAGTAAAGCAGCATCTCCACATAAATGCTCACTTTCATCTCATTCTCTTTGCAGGGATGGAGATCGTAAGTCTTATTTTGTCTCTGTTAGTTCTCTGACTTTTTAGGCTCATTTTTGGTTTAAACAATGACCAGAGAACATGATGTGAACTACAGAACTGTGCTCCTTAGATTCTTTGTGAAAAGAGGCAAAATATAAATTATTAATGGTAAATAAGCAGAAAAGTACCTTTAACTTTTCACAACTCTTTTCTGCACAGTTTCTGCTTAATTTAGCATCCTGTTTTCAGACATATCAACAAGGATGTGTTGGCAATAACATGCTTGGTGAAATGACTTGACAACAGGAGCTTTGTTAAATTCAAGAATGACAGTTTTAACCTACAAGGATCTGAAAGCCAAGAACTGCTACTTGAACACGCATACACCAAATGTGAGACACATAAAAATATTGAGGTTTTCCTACATGAAGCTATTCTCTCCAATACCTACAGAACTTTAGCCGGATCTGATTACTCCTTTATCTTCTTCATCTAACAGAAACCTGGGCATCTCACGACTACCTTAGTGTAAAGGGTGACTGCTTGCTTTTCTGCCTGAGAAATGGGAGGAATGATATTGCCATTTACTGAGACGGTAAAGACTGGAGAGCATCGGGTTTAGAAAGATGCAAGCAACAGTGTGGTCCTGCCCGGAGCTGGACTCACACACTATTCACCGCCTTGGACTATCGCTGGCGCGTGTGTGTGCTCCGCTGCCCAGTCGTGTCGGCTCTGTGCGACCCCGTGGACTGTAGCCCACCAGGCTCCTCTGTCCATGGAGTTCTCCAGTCAAGCATATAGGAGTAGGTTGCCATTTCCCACTCCAGAGGATCTTCCTAACCCAGGGGTGGAACCCATGTCTCTAGCATCTCCTGCCTTGCAGGCGGACTCTTTACCACTGAGCCATCTACTGTAGCTCGCTGATCATCAAATTGATCTTTGAAGAATCAAAGATTGTCTCCACTTCTGAGCCTTTTCACTTTGTCCTTGATAGTCTTTTGTCTTGAATGTTCTTCTCCAAGATATTTCAGCACAACTTTGGACTCAGAGGAGAAGGGAAGGGGCAGTAACGCAGAGGAGGTCACGGCTCAGCAGCGACGCCTCAGTGGGGGGGGGCCGTGAGGAGCCACGGGCGTGGCGGGGTGGGGCAGAAAGAAGACCTGAGTGGCAGAGAAGCCAGTCTCCTATTCCACACTTAATGAGACTAGTCTAATGCCAGTCTGGCTCTAATCAGAATGAGAAGACAAACTAACAAAGCTCAAATAAGCTTGGTTTTGAGAACTGTGAAACAATGTATTTTGGTAGTTCTGTGATGACTGCCTCCTACTCTGCATTCTCTGAAACATTTGGGAGAACGAAATGGAGGAAAGGGGAGCTTTCCAACAGAGGAGGAGCCTGAGGATCCGAACAGGATTTAGGCTAGAAAAAAAATGCCTCTTAGAAGCTCAGCCCAGGAAAAAAGACACGTGTCTTTCAGAACCTGAAGCCTCTGTACATCAGGTAGGTTCAGAAGAGAGCAGCTCTCTCAAGGGAGGCTACCTCTTCTCCTTCATTCTTAAAGTCTAAAATACGAGCCTTCCTGCTCGCAGATGCTAGAAACCCTTTCACAGGCAACAGGCTTTTACTTTACAGTGAATGAAGCAGGCTTAAAATATTCCTGGGAGAGATAACAAACTGAACAAAGCTTATACAGAAGATTTGACTGATGCCAGACTTCCTTTAGAAACAGATTTGACAGAGGGAGAGAAAAATGGGAAAAGAACATGATACATAAAGTAGAAAGGGCTTTACATACCTCTTTCTGGAGAAGGGAAAGGGTACCCACTCCGGTATTCTGGCCTAGAGAATTTCATGGACTGTACAGTCCATGGGGTTGCAAAGAGTCAGACACGACTGAGCAACTTTCACTTTTACTTTTCTCCTATTTCATCTCTGTATCTCTCCCTGGCATTAAGAATACATGGCGGGGGTCACCCTCATTTAATACGTCTTATCTTTAAAAACATCTCATTCCCCAATCCCTTACCCCTCTTCCTGCTTTCAAAGTGTAACTCTGCTCCCCTTAGCAGAAAACCTCTCCTGAGCGGTCTCTGTATTCTTTCTCCACGTCCTCCTCCCTTTCCTCATAGATTTGTCAGTGAAATTCAATCTGGCTTCACCTGCCTTTATAGGAGAGACCAGAGGTCTTCTTGAAGGAGACTAACTACTTTTCTGATCTTATCTTACTCTGTCAGCAGCATTTGATAGAATATCTGCTCACTCCCTTCTTCACATGAAATCGATTATGCCATGTCACCATTCTGGTCTGACTTTTCTTCTACTTTAAAGGCTACAAATATTGTAATACTGCCTACCTAGTAGCCCTGCTCTGATTTTTAGCCTCTGATCACTCCCTCTGCATGCAGCAGCCAGTGATATATTTAAAATGTAAATCAGGTCATGTCCCTCACCAGTTCAAATGCTGGCACCCCACTGTGCTCAGAATAAAGCTACCTCCCTGTCCCAAGGCCTCACAGCTCGGGATGGGGACTCACCCTTGAGGGCGGAGTTTGTTTTCCTGCTACACTGGCCACTCTCCTCCAGACCTGGCTCCAGGCCTCCTCCCCTTGACCCTCCCACTTCACTCAGAAAGCAACGGGGAGGCTTTCCCAGGTCACTGCACCAAAAGAAGGCACATGCACGTATACACGGGGTTTCCCGGTAGCTCAGGGAAAAAGAATCTGCCTGCAGTGGAGGAGCCGCAGGAGACTCGGGTTCAATCCCTGGGTCGGAAGACCCCTGGAGGAAGGCAGGGTTACCCACTCCAGGACTCTCGCCTGGAGAGTTCCATGGACAGAGGAGCCTGGCAGAGTCCATGCCAGAGTCAGCCACGGCTGAAGTGACTTAGCACACAGGCAGGCTCACATACACACATGAGATCATCACGCTAGTCCCTTCATAAATTCACACAAATCTGTGTTACCATTAGTTGTAAATTACCTGCTTCTTCCCCCAGAACATAAGCTCTATAATAGCAAATGGCCTGTCTATTTTTACCCGTCAGTAACTCCAGCATTACTTACCAACCCCTGCTATATATTAATTTATTGAATAAATAAATGAGGGATGGTGCTAGTGTTTGAATATAAAAGATCAGTGGCTCAAAGGAAAACTCTCTGGTTTAACAGCTTTGTTTAGATGAGAGTGGGTTTGGTTAGTCACTTCTCCTCCTGCCAGCCAAATCATGTCATCAACATCAGTGGAGTGGAGAGTGCCTGTCTCACAAGCAGAGCTGAGTACCCAGATCGTCCAGTCTATACAGGCAAGAGCTGTGACTTCTAAACTGTGAGCTACAAAGAGTCACTATACTACTTATTCTAGATTGCACTCTCCTAGGATAAATAGGGACTGTTCCAAGAAACAGAAGTAATAAAAGCCCTGGTGGAATCCCTGCCTGTCTAAGCCCACTGCGGCATCCCACAGCTGCTCCGCTCCCCCGGGGAGGTTACAGAGAGCGTCACAGCTTCTTCTTCAACCAGGACACCCTGACTGTCATTTGTGTGACCCACACTGAGTATCAAACACAACACAGAAGAGATTAAATGAGAGTGAAATGATGAAAAATCAGAAAGGAGAACAGTGAGAACTAGAATCCATACGCATTCCCGAAGAAGGAGAAGTGAGATCTTGGAAAGCAGAGAAATCAGGGACACGACTATGAACATTCTGTTCTGTCTCTGTGCCTGTCAAGGGACAGTTCAGAAGAAAAACTCTGCTGGATTCCAACTCCCATATTCCCCAATGAGGTGACTTCAATTCCCTCATGATCGAATCCATGCAAAAATGAAATTGATATCCGGTGATAAAAAATAAATATAGTGTTAGCCTCCCAAATGTTCCTTTATGTTCATGTTGTCAGGGCTGGAAGAAAATAAATGAATATTATTTATTTTTATAAAGGTATCATAGTCACTTTTTTTAAGTAAAATATAAAAAGCAGAAGAGAGTAGTAACGTATCTACCATTTTAACATTGCCATTTTATTTCCTTTTACTTTTAAAAATTGTGCATATTTCCTTATATATTTGAAACGGAAATACAATTTTGTTTCTTACAATGTTCACTGAAAAGATCATAAAGTTTTATGACTACCTAATGTTCGTAAGGGGCTTCCCTCGTAACTCCATTGGTAAAGAATCTGCCTGCAATGCAGCAGACATGGGTTCGATCCCTGAGTTGGGAAGATCCCCTGGAGAAGGAAAGGGGAACTCACTCCAGTATTCTTACCTGGAGAATCCCATGGACAGAGGAGCCTGGTGGGCTACAGTCTATGGGGTTGCAAGAGTTGGACACGACTTAGCGACTAGACCACCGCCAGTGTTCATAAGCAGAATGTAAAGGAGCTTCCTAATGGCCCAGTGTCATTAATGGTTAGATAGCCCTTCCCTGGGGTCTCAGATGGTGAAGAATCTGCCTGCAGTGCAAGAGATGTGCGTTTGATCCCCGGGTCGGGAAGATCCCCTGGAGAGAGAAATGGCTACCCCGCTCCAGGACTCTTGCCTGAGAACTCCATCGACAGAGGAGCCTGGCAGGCTACAGTCCCTGGGGGGGCAAAGAGTCAGACACGACTGAGTGACTAACACTAACTTATGCTTAGATACTTTAAACATTTCTTACATTTTGTTACTAATGTAAGTCATTCTGTAATGAACATCCTTGGCTGTACTTTTTAAAAAAATTTAACTTGAATTCTGGACCTACCATTTAGAGCCCTTTATAAAGTCTCTTATCCCATGTGAGGATTATTTCAATTTCTTCATGGATAAGATGGGGATAATAATTGCTATCCTACACATTTTATTGTTATAAGGATTAAACGAGAATATACACAAAATCTCTTGGCCCATGGTAGACGTTCAGTGTCGTTCCTGAAAGAATTTGTAAAAGCAAGGTAAACATTTCCCAGTTTTCTATTTCCAATTTTCTAAGTCTTTCCATAAAAATTAATCCAATGAAAACAAACAACATAGAAATAAAGGTATCTACGACAGCATTCCAGTGCTAGTAAGGAAAAATGTCTAACAAGCAGGAAAATATAGTTTTTATTTATCCTTTTTCCCTAAAAGTTGAAGACAGTTTTATTAAAATCCTAAACTATGTCCAATATAATCTTGCTGAATGGCAGTCAAAGAGGGGAATTGATGCCTCTCTGAATTCAGATTTAAACACATTCCTTCACCTTTTTTTTTTCATTTATTTTTATTAGTTGGAGGCTAATTAGTTTACAATATTGTAGTGGTTTTTGCCATACATTGACATGAATCAGCCATGGATTTACATGTGTTCCCCATCCCGATCCCCCCTCCCACCTCCCTCCCCATCCCATCCCTCTGGGTCTTCCCAGTGCACCAGCCCTGAGCACTTGTCTCATGCATCCAACCTGGGCTGGTGATCTGTTTCACCCTTGATAGTATACTTGTTTCAGTGCTGTTCTCTCAGATCAGCCCACCCTCACCTTCTCCCACAGAGTCCAAAAGTCTGTTCTGTACCTCTGTGTCTCTTTTTCTGTTTTGCATATAGGGTTATCATTACCATCTTTATAAATCCCATATATATGTGTTAGTATGCTGTAATGGTCTTTATCTTTCTGGCTTACTTCACTCTGTGTAATGGGCTCCAGTTTCATCCATCTCATTAGAACTGATTCAAATGAATCCTTTTTAATGGCCGAGTAACATTCCATTGTGTATATGTACCACAGCTTCCTTATCCATTCGTCTGCTGATGGGCATCTAGGTTGCTTCCATGTCCTGGCTATTATAAACAGTGCTGCAATGAACATTGGGGTGCACGTGTCTCTTTCAGATCTGGTTTCCTCAGTGTGTATGCCCAGAAGTGGGATTGCTGGGTCATATGGCAGTTCTATTTCCAGTTTTTTAAGGAATCTCCACACTGTTCTCCATAGCGGCTGTACTAGTTTGCATTCCCACCAACAGTGTAAGAGGGTTCCCTTTTCTCCACACCCCCTCCAGCATTTATTGCTTGTAGACTTTTGGATAGCAGCCATCCTGACTGGCGTGTAATGGTACCTCATTGAGGTTTTGAGTTGCATTTCTCTGATAATGAGTGATGTTGAGCATCTTTTCTTGTGTTTGTTAGCCATCTGTATGTCTTCTTTGGAGAAATGTCTGTTTAGATCTTTGAGCTACAGGAGTTGCTTGTATGTTTTCGAGATTAATCCTTTGTCTATTTCTTCATTTGCTATTATTTTCTCCCATTCTGAAGGCTGTCTTTTCACCTTGCTTATAGTTTCCTTTGTTGTGCAAAAGTTTTTAAGTTTCATTAGGTCCCATTTGTTTAGTTTTGCTTTTATTTCCAATATTCTGGGAGGTGGGTCATAGAGGATCTTGCTGTGATTTATGTCGGAGAGTGTTTTGCCTATGTTCTCCTCTAGGAGTTTTATAGTTTCTGGTCTTACATTTAGATCTTTAATCCATTTTGAGTTTATTTTTGTCCTTCACCTTTTTTTGAAGACTGGGATGAGAGCTGTACTACTTTACTTAAGCTCCATAGAAGCTTCAAGATCATTTCTTATGTTTATTAATTACTGCTGACCATCACGGTAACACCTGGGTTATTACAGACCTGGGGATCAGCCAGATCCTATAGACATTCAAGTTCTAACAGAGCTGGAACAAATTCGTCATGTCCCTTTTGTTCTTTTTGGTCATTTTCACACCATCAAGGCAGTACTTTTCAAAGCACTTTACAAATTACTAAGGAAGCATGAAAACAGCAAAATTCAGTTCTCATTTTACATTGCTTTCAATTGGACAGCAATGACTTGGTGGTACAATCCCCAAACCATTTGAAGTGAAGGGCAGAACACTGTGTGTTTTCAGAGGCCTGAATTCTCCCTTTGATCCTAAAACTAGGTGATCATCTACGAGACACAAAACTGAGAATTTAGATATTCAAGACACTTATGACTGTAACCTGTCAAAGAACAAAAAACAAATAACTAAGACAAAAAGTGATCCTGGAAATACTAGCATTTAAGTACCATCTTGGGGTTGAATATCTTTCTGAGGATAGCTTTGAGTAGGGGAACACCTGGATGCTCTTTAGCTCCTTGACAATCTCTCTAAGATAATTAAGACTTTCAGATACCCCAGTTAAAATTGTTCAAAAATGCTAAAAACTTCCTCTAAAAAGGAAAAGAACATGCTATAGACAAAAAAGACTTTTAAATGATCCTAAAAGTAACATCATAAAGCTCTAGGGCTCCAGTAAGAATGAGATACTACAAATCTTAATGATTTAAGGTCTGTAGAAAAACTCCCGGTTGATTTTGCTCCACGGCGGTATTCTCTCTCATTGCATAAAGCTGGATTTGCCTTCTTTGGTGAGGAATCATCTTAACATCTTAACCCAGAGCTTCATTTTCCTGAAGAGATCAGATGCTTCCAGAAATCAACAGTGGAAGCATACCGGCTCAGTCCTTCTCAGAGTCCGTTTCTATGCAGTGATGTGTACGTCCTCTATGCACCATCAGTGTGCTCTCCAGTCTCTTCTGGACTGAATGGCTCAGCTATAAAGCCCCACGTTGACTGACTGGGCAGATGTGCATACATTCCATGCTGCGGATCCAGCACCGCTCCCTCTCTTGCTAACAGTCCCCAGGATTGTCAGGGTGCGAGGAATGCTGTGGAAAGGGCCTGTGATCCAAGCACTGGGTGGTCCTGTCCTCCTCTGAGTGTCTGATTGTATTCATGCCCACGGTGTGTTGATGTGCTCCACGGCCGTCTGCAGCCGCCACGCCCTTACCTCCCCGTCCCGGGGGTCAGCGCCGGCAGTGGCCGTGTGTACCTCTGCCCTGTGGTCACGGAAGGGGCCACGCTCCACGGTGACAGCTGCCCTTGAACCCAGAAGCCACTGTAGGAAGAGCGGGTGACAGAGAAACAGCTCCAAGACAGAGCTGGATTTACACTGAATGTTTACCCTAGAGAAATTCTTTTAAGCTAAAAGAGACTCAAACTGGAAAAAAAACTAAGATATTTTTGTCTAAAACTTTTAAGTACTTTCCCCTCAGATACCCAGTTGGTACCAGATTCAGGAAGAATTTTAACTGTCATAGAAAATAAAGGATGCTTAAATTTCTTCTTTTATGCAGATATAAATATGGTAGGTAAATCATGACACTCATCCATATTCCCCTTCAAAAAATATGTCAAAATTTAAAAGATGAGGATAGCAAACTTGGATTCACTTTGATTTATCAATTAAAGAAGTCATTCACAGCCTATACTACTTCATTATTTTTGTCACACCTAGAAACTGATCATGACACCCAAATATGTCCTGATGATATAATGGAAAAATAGTTCTAAACTGTCCTGATATCAAAATCTCAGAGGAAAATCCTCCCAGTGACAGCCTGGTATCCTGTGGGGCAAAAAGCATTGTAGATATACCTATCCATTTGATACATTTTTCAGACCTCTGGGATAGAGCTCAAGTATGAGTAGCTTTAACTAAACGTACCCTGTGATACTGACACTTGGAACGGAGGGCACACTGGAATTCCATACGCACGGCCTCCGGCGGGACCATCGGCATCCTGTCTACCCAAAAGACAAGAGAGAAAAGACGCCACATACACAGCCACCAGTGGGACCATCGTGCGGCCGGTGTAGCATGAGACAGAAAGACACAGGCAGCCACGCCTGCAACGGTGCCCATTACACGCTCCATTACTATCTTTCACTTGTTAGTGGGCGCTGCATACTGACACTCACTAACCTAAGGCTTTACAGCATCTAGAAAAGAAACACATTGCTTGCTTTCTCTGTTCACAGGAAGTCCCGTTTCGCAGAGTGACCTGATCTGCACTCAGCTTCGGTGTCTGTGTGTCAGTCCACAAAGGCTTTTTCATCCTTAATCAGATTAGCAAGGAGCAGTATCTAGCTTCAGTACCAGATCGGGGCCACGATCATTCCTTCCTTTTTTTCTAGCCTTTTTTCTCTTTCAGGACCTAGCTGGGATCAAACAGAAAGGGCTCAAATTTAGGACTCCATGCTATTGAGTCTTTTGGTTTCCAGGGAAAATTCCCATGAAGCATTTTTGCATTAACATATGAAAGGGGTTACTACAGACTGCTGAATAATTAAGTGTGGCTCCCATTTTTATTCTTTCCTGTTAAAATTGCTGAACTGGCATATGGTAATCTGAGAACACTTTCTTTAAAAACAAACTGTTGTAAGCTAATTCAATACTGAAAATTATTTGGATTTCTTCTAACCAATATCTTATGCACACAGTCATTCATTTCTTCTCTCTCAGCAGATTGACAGTCTGGAGTTCCAGGACTTGATCTCCTCTTAGCCGTTTTTCTCTCCTCTCTTCTTACATTCTCTGGATAGATGCAGCTTTGACCATTATTCAACCTTTACCACAAATAAATATAAAAATCAAAACTTATTAGAATGTTTTTCGTGGTGAGCACTAAGCTTACAGCCCTTCTCCTCCTCACCAAGTCAGGGATCCTGAGTGCGCCTTCAGGCTCATCTGCTTCTCCCAGCTCTTCCAGCTTTCCTGGCCTTCCTGGCCGTGGCCCATCCACTCCCCAGCTCTCCCTCCCGGAGCTCACACGTCAGGGATCCTGAGTGTGCCTGCAGGCTCATCCTGTCTCTCCTTTCCGGCTGTGGTCCGTCCGCTCCGCTCCCCAGCTCTCCGTCCCGGAGCTCCTCTCAGCCTCTCTGCACCTCTCCTCTGGTTACCAGACCTTCCGCACTCAGGTCTCTGATGAAGCTCCGTCTCTATCTTCTGCTAGGGAATGGTGACATAAGCTCTCCCTCTAAGATTTCCTCTAGTTCGGGCTAGTCACTCCTGCTGCTGCTCCACAGACTTCATAGAAAGGGTGAAGACCATCCAACCACTCACCACTTATAAAAGTCCTAGAGGGTTTAACGTGATAACCTGAGTAGATGGTATAAGGGCACAGTATGTTTCTTTCGGATAACAGCACACAGACCAGGACTGGTATATTCAGTATCTCCCCTTCTCCGTCTCTTTCTTTCTCCCTCCTCCCCTGGGGCTTCCCTGGTGGCTCAGAGAGTAAAGAATCTGCCTCAATGCAGGAGACCTGGGTTTAACCCCTGGGTCGGGAAGATACCCAGAAGAAGGGAATGGCTACCCACTGCAGTATTCCTGCTTAGAGAAGTCAATGGACAGAGAAGCCTGGTGGGCTACAGTCCACGGGGTTGCAGAGCCGGACACGCCTGAGTGATGAACACTTGCACTCTACGCCCCCAGCTCTTAGGGGTAAATTACGGCAGCCGTTCCGTGAGCTGCGGCCTTAGTACACATACTCCCCTTGCACCAGCTTGCCTCTAAATTATGGTATTATTTTTTAAAAAGCAACAAAATGCCTGTGAAAGATCAATATAATGAGAAGATAGATAAGTGAGCTGAATTGTGATGGATTCCAGCAGCGTTTCTATCAAAAAAAAAAAAAATCAAACTAGAATGACTAAGTTTCTCTAAGAACATCCAGACTTCCAAGTGGATCTCTGAATGGTAAAGCATACAAATCAGGCCAAGATTAACATTCTACCCAGTTATCTCTCTTCTCTTGTAGACATATACTTGTCACAAACTCAATAGAAATATCCCTGTTTCTGTTCCAGGGTACCTAGCTTAATAGCAATAGCCCCTATGAAAATCAATAGGTTCCAACAGACAGAACGCTTGGCGTTTCACTTCACTTGACACAGCTTGTTATCTGCAAGCTACTTTCCTTAATGTGTTCTGAGACCTCAATTGGGCCCAAAAAGTCTATTTGAGCTAGTGATTTATCATTGTCCTCGCTATCACTGACCAAGGGCGACCTTAACTGCACTTCTAGAGCCTACCTATGAGTGGTTCAAAGTAGCTACATTTAAAGTATTAGCAAAGTTTAATAGATGCATATCTTTAACCCTGATTAACCTAGCCATCATTCTTACCTATGTCACAGAAATTGAGAGCAAATGGCCTATGATCAGTTTTCCATGTTCCCAAAGGTTAGACAGAAAGAGATAAGAGCAGGTAACCTTCAGTTTACTGAGTGGAATCAATGGCATTACTTCCATTCCAGAACTGAAGAAGCTGAAAACTCCTCTAATGGAGATGTCCTAGAGATCCAGCTACTGAGAGTTTGAGGTAGGCCTGCGTGCTTTCTGCAATTCAGTCTAGAGCAACCTTTTAAAGTCTGCTGCGGCAGCACAGTTACAGGCTCCAAGATCTACTTCGTAAGGACATCAGGAAAGAGGAACACGAGCTAAAGACTAACTCACAGAATGACCAGCAAAGCACAATGTGTAGCTCTTCAACCAGCTGAGAAGAGATTAAAAGCCTCTTTTAGCCTTTGGGCATTTAATGAAAATTTTGTAAAAGTTAGAAACATTTCCCAAGTGAATGTTAAATTATTCAAGAAAAGCTTTTCCAGTAATCTATAGGTAACTTTATATTATAATAACTAAAATATGACAACATTTAGACCCAGAACACGTTCCTCACTACAGATCAAGAGACAGTGCTCC
This sequence comes from Cervus canadensis, assembly GCF_019320065.1. Lineage (NCBI taxonomy): Eukaryota > Metazoa > Chordata > Mammalia > Artiodactyla > Cervidae > Cervus > Cervus canadensis. Next base: position 1,051,191 of record NC_057389.1, read on the forward strand.
AACGTCAAGAATCAGAATAAAACAGGAGGGTTGAATCTAGGAATCATGGGCATCCAAGATTTAAGTATGGGGTCATATGACCAGAAATCTTTAGTATCACAATAAATTTTATCAATAATAGTAAAATAGGGGGTGGATGAATCGGGAGATCAAGATTGACATATATACATTATTGATACTATGTATAAAAGAGATAAATAGTGAGAACCTACTGCATAGCTCAGGAAACCCTGCTCAGTACTCTGGTGACCTAAAGGGGAAGGAGATCGGAAAACACGGGGTGTATGTATATGTATAGTGGACTCACTTTACTGTGAAGCAGAAACTAACACAACATTGTAAAGCAACTCTACGCCAATAAAAATTAATTTTAAAAAGACACATATCCATTTTCAGCAGATTATTTTAAAAGGACTCCCAAAATGATATAATTTATTCATACAGCAGTATACAGCATATATGGTGGCTCACTGCTTAGTTTTCAATAAAGCTAATGAAAACATTAGAATTACACAGAATAAGATAGCACTCAGTTCAGTTCAGTTCAGTTCAGTCGCTCAGTCGTGTCCGACTCTTTGTGACCCCACGAATCACAGCACGCCAGGCCTCCCTGTCCATCACCAACTCCCAGAGTTTACTCAAACTCATGTCCATCGAGTCTGTGACACCATCCAGCCGTCTCATCCTCTGTCATCCCCTTCTCCTCCCGCCTTTAATCTTTCCCAGCATCAGGGTCTTTTCAAATGAGTCAGCTCTTCCCATCAGGTGGCCAAAGTATTGGAGTTTCAGCTTCAGCATCAACTTCCAGTGAACACCCAGGACTGATCTCCTTTAGGATGGACTGGTTGGATCTCCTTGCAGTCCAAGGGATTCTCAAGAGTCTTCTCCAACACCATAGTTCAAAAGCATCAATTCTTTGGTGCTCAGCCTTCTTCACAGTCCAACTCCCACATCCATATGTGACCACTGGAAAAACCATAGCCTTGACTGGACAGACCTTTGTTGGCAAATAATGTCTCTGCTTTTTAATATGCTGTCTAGGTTGGTCATAACTTTCCTTCCAAGGAGTAAGCATCTTTTAATTTCATGGCTGCAATCACCACCTGCAGTGATTTTGGAGCCCCAAAAAATAAAGTCAGCCACTGTTTCCACTGTTTCCCCATCTATTTGCCATGAAGTGATGGGACCAGACGCCATATTGTGATATAAGATACCTGTGTGGTTATTGTTGTTGTTCAGTTTCTAAGTTGTGTCTGACTCTTTGTGACCCCACCTATTACAACTAATAATAGAAAAATGCTCACCATTTATTATATGCTCCCTAGGTACTGAGAAATATTTTACATAAATTATCTCTTTGTAGTTGTTAGTAAAATGCCATGAACTAGATGTTCTTAAACCCATTTCACAGATGAAGAAACTAACATTAAGAGATGCACATATCTGCTGTAAAGTCGTCCAGATAGTGATGGCGGAAGTAATCCTGAACTCAGGCTGCTTGGCTCCACAGTCCATGATCTTACCGCACAACTAAGCCGTTCCTATGGAGAGTCAGGAGACTGAGATGGGCTCTCAGAGTCGTAATCTCTGAATCTACACACTGAGACTAACCTTAGATTCCATATTGGGTATTCATAGAAGGATTTTACAGTAAACGGAACGCAGTCATTTTAAGGGCTGAGCCACATAGCTATAAATGTCATCAGGATTTCAGAATTCAAATATTTATCTCCAAAACTCCAGGGACACTATAAATGATTGATGATCATAATTTTCTTAAATCTCAACCAGTTCCTGAAAATGAGTCATATTGATACAGCTGAAGTGTGATTATTTACACACACCCCAAGGTTTGTACTCTTAGGAAAAGAGATGTTTATGACTTGTTCCTCTATTATCCCAAAATTCTTCAAAAGTTGTGATTCCATTTAACTCAGCAAAAGTCAGTCCAGACTGAAGGTTCCATCTGCTTAATCTGTTCCAATTTTGACACTTTCTTGAATCTATTTTTTCCTTCTACACAGTTTTAAGTTCAGCATTTTCAAAAGTCTTGTAATACCAACAATGTCCTGTCAGAATCCTTTAATATCCCAAAGTTGTCCACCTGAGGATGTAGCTTATGAAAATCCTTCTCCTCTATTTCAATTTCCTCTAAATATCACATGAAATGGAGATGACAAAAGGCTCATGAGTGAAAGAAAATGGCAAGACTTGTTTCCTTTACCCTGGACTTGCTTTACAAAGTCTGCAGTTCCCCTGATGTTAGTCCTTACATGCAAGGTAGCGAGTTACTAATGGGCAGCAGAGATGGCACTGGCTGTGAACCTGTGTTTCAAAATAAAAAGTTACAAAATGAGATACTCTTCCCAGGAGGAGAGTAGGCATGCCACTTCAAGTGACTTGATGACTTCTTTGGTCCAAGGATCTCTAATGCTATTTTGAAAAAAATTTCAAAATAAACCACCTATAGGAGTGGGTTGCTATTTCCTTCTCCAGAGGCTCTTCCCGACCCAGGGACTGAACCTGGGTCTCCTGTATTGCAGGCAATTTTTTTTTTTTAACCATTTGAGCCACCAGGGAAGTCCAAACAACCCAAAGAACCCTTCAATTCATTTTCCTTCTTGTTCACTTTCACTACTATCGAAGCTTTATCCTCATTAACAATGCAGTGAGATAAATGGATCTTGTTTCTGGAAGCGCTCAGGAGTTTCAGTACAGTAAAAAGTTGGCTCAACTATTAATACCATTTTCTGTTTTCTGGCACTTCAATACCTCTATAATAGAGTCACTGTTGTTTATCACAACATTTAGAAACTGTAAGATCTTGAAACACTTTCTGAATGGCCAAAGAAAAGTTAAGTTGAACAAGATCTCAATGGTAAAGTATGTTTTAAAACAAATTTTTTGTTAGGAGAATTTTTTCATACACTAAAATTTTGAAATACCAGCATGAACATTAGTATATTGTCCTAATTAGTAACTATTGATTTCTGTCATATTTTCTTTCTCTCTCCCCTTATGTGCACACACATACACACATTTTTTGGTTGAGAATTATTTGAAACTAAGTTGCAGACATTAATAATGTTGGTCATTATTAATGTATTCTAAATCTAGAAATGAAAGTTATCTATAGATAAAGAACATGGTATTATATCCATATATTCATTGATAACAATAAGCCTTTGACTGTGTGGATCACAACAAACTATGGAAAGTTCTTAAAGAGATGGGAATACCAGACCACCTTACCTGCATCCTGAGAAACCTCTATGCAACAGTTAGGTCAAGAAGCAACAGTTAGAACCAGACATGGAACAATGAACTGGTTCAAAATTGGGAAAGGAGTACATCAAGGCTGTATATTGTCACCCTGCTTATTTAACTTCTATGCAGACTGCCTGGCGGTAGGATCCCCCTGGTGGCTCAGATGGTAAAAGCATTTGCCTACAATGCAGGAGACCTGGGTTTGATCCCTGGGTTGAGAAGATCCCCCTGGAGAAGAAAAACGGCAACCCACCCCAGTACTCTTGCCTGGAAAATCCCACGGATGGATGGAGGAGCCTGGTAGGCTACAGTCCATGGAGTCGCAAAGAGTCAGACACGACTGACTTCACTTTCACTTTTCACTTTTTATGCAGACTACATCATGTGAAATGCCAGGTTGGATGAAGCACAAGCTGGAATCAAGATTTCTCCTGTCTGGAATCAATGCCAGGAGAAATATCAGTAACCTCAGATATGCAGATGAGACCACCCTAATGGCAGAAAGCAAAGAGAAATTAAAGAGCTTCTTGATGAGGGTGAAACAGGAGAAGGAAAAAGCTGGTTTAGAACTCAATATTCAAAAAAAGAAGATCATGGCATCTGGTCCCATCACTTCATGACAAATAGATAGGGAATAAATGAAAATACTGACAGATTTTATTTTCTTGGGCTCCAAAATCACTGCAGACTGTGACTGCAGCTATGAAGCAAGCCATAACGCTTGCTCCTTGGAAGAAAAGCTATGACAAATCTCGACACCATATTAAAAAGCAGAGATGTCACTTTGCCCACAAAGGTCCATATAGTCAAAGGTATGGTTTTTCTATTAGTCATGTCCTGATGTCAGAGTTGGACCACAAAGAAAGCTGAGTACTGAAGAATTGATGCTCTCGAATTGTAGTGCTGGAGAAGACTCTTGAGAGTCTTAAGACAGCAAGGAGATTGAACTGGCCCATTCTAAAGGAAATCAACCCCGAATATTCACTGAAACGACTGATGCTGAAGCTCCAATACTTTGGCAACCTGATGTGAAGAGCTGACTCATAGGAAAAGACCCTGATGCTGGGAAAGATTGAGGGCAGAATAAGGGGGTGAGAGAGAATGAGATGGCTGGATAGCATCATTGATTCAATGGACACGAGGTCTGTGCAAACTCCGAGAGATAGTGAAGAACAAGGAAGCCTGGCGTGCTACAGTTCATGGGATCGCAAAGAGTCGGACATTATTGAATTGCTGAACAACATAAAATATATGGTAATTTAAAATATTTTTGTTATAATTACTGTTTATTTCCTGCAATAATGTTTTATTAGCCAAAATACCCAACTGTCTGAATGTTACAATTTACTTTATGTTTATTATCATATCAACTCTGTCCTGTGTCTATCCACTGATGGAATATGGATTTATTCGTGAGAGCAGATGCTTTAGTCTGACTTCTGATAGATTAATTAGAGTCTTTGTCTTTTACCCAGACATATGAGTTCTTAATGGGTTGGCAATGATAATCAGAGTGTTTTATAGGGGGAATAAGTCCCTTACTGCCAATATAAACTAAATCCTTCCTAGTTAAGCTATGAGAAAGTAACATAATATTGCCACAAAATGAAATTTGGGTAAACTGTCCTGAAAATCTCTTTAACAGATCCCAGGAAAGAGGATTATTGGTATCAAATAATTAACTTGTTGAAGAAATAGGAAAGTTTTCTTTGACTTAAAAACATTTATATATGAATCTGATCACCTATAAAATGGATGGGTTTTATGTTCATTAGCTTCTTCATTGTGACAAAAATTTTATTCAACTTCAGATAGATTATTGAATGGAATATTTTGAAATTCACCTTAGAGGTGCTATTTTATAGATAGTATTCTGGGTGAAATTGTATCCCTCTCCAAAATATGTTGAACTCCTAACCCCTAATCCTTAAAAATGAGACTTTGGGAATGAGTTGTTGTAAATATGAGTAGTTAGTTTAAGATGAGCTCATATTGGAGTAGGGTGGGCCCCTAATCCAACAGAACTGATGTCTTTATAAGAAGGAAATTTGAACACAGACATGCAGAGAGGGACGATGGTAGGAAGACATGCAAGAAGACTGCCACGTGATGAAAACAGAGATGCAACGGCCCATCAAGGAGCACCCAGAACCGCTGACTGTCTGCAGAAGTCAGGAGAGAGGCTCCCTCAGTGCCCGCAGAAGGAACCAACCCTGCTATCCCGCTGATTTCAGAACTCTAGAACTCAAAGCTGGAAAAAAAATTTTAATTGTTCTAAGCCATCCAGTTTATGGTAGTTTATTGTATCAAACCTAAGAATCCTCATAGATAGTTGAGAAGTGATAGATAGATAGATAGATGTAAATAATCTTTCAAATCTCTTAAATTCAGGGCTGGTCATAAATGAGGACCCAAGGAATTATCCAGTGAAGTAATATAGTAGCCCCAAAGTTGTCAGTTGAACCACATAACTGTCATTTTTATAGGTCAAGAATAGTTTAACTGATGAAATTTTATGTGGCTCAATCTAATAAATAGATTTCATAAATGGTTCAAGTTTTCTGAACCCCCCTTTCCCCCTCAAGAGCAGATCATAAACTGAATTTGCTAGAATACTTCACTTCCCCTGCGTTACTTTCCCTCTATAAATAGATTCTTAGGCTTTGCTCATTTCTTTTGGGGAAGGAAGTTCTGTCTTCGTGACCTTATAGAATTAAACACTGAGGCAACTGCTCTTTGGGGTTTTGCCTGCTATTCCTCTTGCTTACACAACTCTGGGCAAGGCTGATTCCGGGAGACAATGCTGGGAATCCAGCTAACTCATGTTCAAAGCTCAGTCTTCTCCAGGGATTTCTATCATTCCATTTGACACCTCAATAACTGTGTCTGACAACCTCTGCCTCACAGTGACGCTCTGCAGCGCCATCTGACACTTGCTTCTCATCCACATCTTCTTTCTGCCTGTCTTCTGAGGAAGATGCTTCCATGAGAGGTGGAGAAGAGTAGACAGGCAGGGCAAATCTGAGCTTTACTTTCCCAGTGAATGAGAGTCATGAACCTACCAAATGTCTTCACTTATCACTTATTCCAATTCATCCAAAGATCTTTGACATAAGCAAATACTGACTAAATCAACCCTTTGTCCTTGGCAATTCTGAGCATTCACAAGTCATTTCTGAATACTTATTCTCCTAGATGTTTATATAGCTAGTGCCTTTTATAGTTTCCTCAACTATGAAAATAAAATAACCACACACAAATTTTACTGACAATTTTTTAACCATTAAGAAAAGATACAACCAAGTCCAAAAACATCTCTTGTGTGACCACTGCTAAAGCATGCTAAATAATTTTCATAAAAGTAGATGTTTAACATGAGTTGAGCAAGCTCCAGGAGTTGGTGATGAACAGGGAGGCCTGGCATGCTGCAGTCCACAGGGTCGCAAGCAGTCGGACACGGCTGAGTGACAGAACTGAACTGAACTGAGATGTTTAATAGAAAATTCTCTTTCATAAAATTTTAATACTCCTTAGTTCAAATACATTTTGTGACTATAAGAAATTGATTTAAGAGAAAATTTCAAATCTTACTGAGGAAAAGATCCCTCTGCATTCTGGAATCATCGCCTACAGCAAATGGGAAATTCAGAAGAAAGAGCTTATTAGGAGCAACTGCCATTTAAACTACTACCTTCCTCAGTTACACTGCTCTTGTTAGTTGAATGGCCTTAAATTCTAACAGATTGTTTCAAAATGTCATTCTGCTTCTATTTGACTGAATACCTTGTGCCATTATTCTCTTACTCATTACATGAGAGTCTAAAATTTCCCTGTGCCAGACAATACATCAACAGCTGGTGATATTAAGTTGCCTTTGTGAAAAAAAACCTTGGCCTCAAAGAGGTATTATTTGATTTCAAAAGTTATGATATGTCTCTTCTCAGCATATGTTACAGCTGGGTTTTCAGAAGTATATATATTTCACATATTTGCTCACATAAAATTTGACAAAGGAAGGATTCACTACAAAAGAATATACTGTCTTTCGTGGTTTTATAAGGGGAAATTTACCTAAGGACAGAAAGTATAAGTAGGGCATTACAATGACAAATCCCCCCTGAGGCACCAGAGTATAAAATGCCAGTATTACATACTGGTATCTGAATTTTGACCTCTCACCTTAGCATTTCGTACTTACTGGAGATGAGCCTAAGTAACCTTTGCCCCCTCAGCTCATCTACAAGTAAGGGGAAAAAAAACAAAAACCAATATGATAACAAAATCCTTCCTTCTTATTCAAATATAAACTTTTTAGATGAGCAGATTAAGTCCCAGATACATTAGCATTTGTCTGATTGCAGTTTACTGAAGCAAAAGCACCATCTGAAAATCAAGTTAGAAGCTGATGACTTCTTTAACAAATGCTTCTATTTGTGTTTCATTTGGGTGTTTTTAAATAGCAAGCTTTTCTAGTACATTAAGTGATACATTAAGTGATTGGAGATTAAATATATATCTCTGCAAACATGACAGGTATACAAAGCAAAGTTTACCTGGAAACTCTAAATCTTTTTCCATTCCCTACTTCTCTCCCCCACAGCCATATCTAACTTGGGATCCAGCTGCTTTCAAAGAATCACAGTTTCCATCAGAAAACAACTCATCCGGCTGTCCTTTCACAAACATGATCCAAGCGAGTGAGCTGCACATCTCAGTTCTCTGGCCCTTTGTCCTTTGGATCAGGGCTCCTGGCTTCTCAGGTCACGTATCCCTTAGAGACGTTATTATATAATGAAATAAACTTACTGTTTTCTTTAACACTTTGAGAGCATAAGGCTTCTGGGTCCCCTTCTGTTTGCATCTGTACACAATGGATGTAGCACCCCTTGAGGGGGAAAAAAAGACAAAAAGAAAATGTTATGCTCTCCGTAAGAAATTAAGGGGAAAGCTTGAAAATAAGTATCTCTTGCAGTTACCCTCATAACTGACAAATGTTTTACATTCTACTACAGGACTTGACAGACTTGAGAGGACTTTTTCTGTATAATTAAGGATACTGCGCTCAATTTCCTGTTTGCTTTTCTACTTCTAGTCCATCTCTGCACAAGTGACCTGCTGCATTTAGTCACGTCTGGAGCAAACCCGCTCCTCAGGTAAACACAGATTTTGTAGGACCTCTACCCAGTCTCACAGCCTCTGACCCTTCCTGAAGGCAGGCACCTGGAGTACAACAAAGGTCATGGCTTCAGGGGGAGGTTTCAGGGGGAGGTTTCAGCCCAGCACTAGGCCGTGAAGGTCAGGAAAGTCTCCACTACTTGGCAAGGGTACTTGGGGGCCTTTGAGAATTTACACTACATCACCGGTGTCAGGAAGCATTAAAAATGAGGCTTCCTGTGTGCTGCTTTGGATCTGTCAGGAATCCTCTGGTCCTTATTAATTCCTGAATATTCAGGAATCAAGAGGAGAGGCACGCCTTTCCCGGGGCTGAGGAATCCAGGCATGTCCTTCCTTAGTTTTTCAATACGGTGATAAGTACCCTCTTCCTTTTTATGAACCATATGGTAAAAGTGATTGTTTACGACTCTCTCTCTTTGATAAGGGTCGACTTAGGTTTTGTAAGTCTGGAATTTTAATCTTTATCTTTGCTGAGAATAACTACCTTGTAAGACAGTATATATGCCCACACCATGTTGATTAAAACACCTTTGCTCCATCAGAGCTTGGATCCCCGTGTCTTTCTCTCTTTCTTTCTCTTCCTCTCTTTCTCTTTATCTCTCTATTTCTGGCTGATTTCCTGAAACGCGAAAGCCGGCTGTGTAACCCAGGGAATATTAGCCTCTTTCCTTCTTTAACTTTCTCATCATTGACTCCGGACTTCTGATCCATTAAAGGACCAATAGCTGGTACCCTGCTATTCTCCCAAAACCAGTGTTAGCCCTATAGAGATACTGGTTCCTTTGTTTTGGTGAATACTGTTACCACTTACACATGCACTAGCAAAATTGGTTATGTGAAAGGTCCAGGAGAAAATACTATTGAAATGGTTAAAGATATACAGAGAAAAAGCAGATTTATCCCTCTATAGAAAATTTGAAGACGTACAGAAACTTTTTACCTGTAAAGGAGAATGGTAAGAAGAGACTCAGTAACTATCTTTATCTATGTGACACGCGTGTGAAGTCACTAAAAAGGAACATTAAAAGCAGGGCACTGTGGTCCCGCTGCACCCTCTCCAGTCACGAGAGCAGGAGAACAAGACAGAGACAGAAGGACACCACACAGGCTCAGGACAACCTCAGAGAGAGAACTGCAGATAAATCTCAAAGTAAGGTCAGCTGAAGCAAACTCGTCAGACTTTGAAGATTAGGCCAAAGGACTAAGGAAGGTATCTTATGATACATTCACTCTAATGGTTCAGAAATTCTAAGAACAAAAGAAATTTACAAATCAAACATATTCCTAGCTACCTTTGCACATTAAATTTTTAAGAGCCTCCAAGAGTCAGGAATTGGTGATGTAAATGTTAATAGGTAAGAACAATTCCAACACACTTAAAAACTTGGGGGGAAGACATATCACATACACAAAGAAATAGAGTTGCAATGGAATAAATGAAGGTAAATATAAAATTCTACTTTATTTTTAATTGCTCTAAATGATTTCTATGTAAAGCAAAAACACTAACAACTCATTGTGTTTACAGTGTATGTAGAAGTAAGAGGTATGACAACATGGCACAAAGAGTAGGGGAAGAAAGTGAGAAAATCCTGCTAAACCCTCATACCGCAGGTTAAGTAGTGTGCCTTTTTCTATAGTAGACTCTGATTAACTAAAGATGTATACTATACAACCCAGGGCAATGAGTGAAATAAAAACTAAAATTTTTACAAAACAAAATAAAATTTTTAAAATAAAAAAGTCAATAAGGAAGCTAAAATGGAATCAATAATGAAGTACTTGGGGGACAAAACAAAAGAAGAGATTAAAAACAAAACAACTTACAATATGGTATATTTTAGTCCCATCATATAAATATTACATCAAATGTGAACTTTATAAGCATATCAATTAAAAAACAAAGATCATCAGTCACATGCTAAAACAGACTGCACTTAATCTTCAGCCTCAATTTGTAGCCATGATCCGAACAGATAATTCCATATTGTTTTAGGGAAATTTTGTTTATGCTCAAAATCTACCACTCTAGGGTACCTTCCACAATTTTGGACATGTATAAACTCCTTCAGTCAGTGATTTGCTTCTAATGAACAATTTATTACTTCAGGTTCAAAAAAAAAGACCATCATATTACATGAAAAAACCAAGACCAAACTCTACATTGTTTATAATATACCCATTTGATATATAAAGTGTAAAAAGGTTAAAAATAAAATGATAGAAAAGAGATACTATGCAAACACTAAACAAAGCAGGGGTAACTCCATTAAAATCATGCCAACCAGACTTCAGAATAAAGACAGAGATGAACATGGCTTAATTATAATGTTAAGAGGGCAATTCCCCCAAAGGACATTACAAAGGTCAGAGTGTATGCACCTAACAACAGAACTTCAAAATACAGGAAGCAAAAGCTGATACAACTGAAAGGAGAAATAGACAACCCCCCAAATACAGTTGGAGACATCACTGCACTCTCTCAGCAGTTAACAGAGAAAGCAGAAAAATTACCACCAAAGATATGGAGGATATGAACAACATTATCAACCAAACTAAGCTAAATGACTTTTAGAGAACACTACGCAAAACAGCAGAATATACCTTCTTCTTGAAGTTAATACATTCATAGCCTCTATTTCCTGACAGTATAAAGAGAGTGGTATTGAAGGAAGAATAGACTTGTAGATAAGTGGAATGGAAAAAAGAATCCAGAAATAGTTATACATATACATGTCTAATTGGTTTCTGACAAAGGTAAACAGGCAATTTAGTGGAGAAAGGTAAATAGGCAATTCAGTGGAGAAAGTTACAGTCCCTCCAACAATAAATAGTGCTGGAATAACTGGATACATATATGCAAAAAACAAAGGCAAAACAAAAAGCCTTTATCCAAGCACCACTCTACCAAAAAATTACTCAATGGATCATAAGTACAAGTGCAAAACCACTTGTACTTAATTGTACATAATTCTGAAAAAAAAAAAAGAAGAAGAAGAAAGATTTCTGACCATTAGTTAGGAAACGATTTCTTACATACACAATCAAAAGTGTGTGCTAAGTCACTTCAGTTATGTCCGACTCTTTGCTGGACTGTAGCCCAGCAGGCTCCTCAACTCATGGGATTCTCCAGGCAAGAATACTGGAGAGGGTTGCCATTCCCTTCTCAAGTAGATCTTCCCGACCCAGAGATTGAACCCAAGTCTCATGTCTCCTGCATAGGCAGGCAGGTTCTTTACCACTAGCACCACCTGGGAAACTCACAACCAAAAGTGCAGTAATTGAAAGAACAAATAAACTGGACTTCATTTACCTTAAGAAAGCTTGCCTTTTGAAAGTCACTGACAGTGAGAAATTTTTTATAATCATATATCTGATAAAGGACTTGTCTCTAGAATTAGAAACTAAGTCCAGTAGTAAGAAAATAATGCATGTTTAAGATGGGCCAGAGACTGGAATATATACCTCACCAAAGAAAATATATGAATGGCAAAAAGCACAAAGAAAGATGCTCAACACCATTAGACATCAGGGTAATGTAAATTAAAACCACAAAGAGATACAACTACACTCGTCCTGGAACACCTAAGAAAAGAGAGAGTATCATGACTGGCAAAGCCAGATGCAGAGCACTGGGCTCATACACCGCCGAAGAAGTGAGCAATGATGCAGCCACTTTGGAAAACAGCTTGGCAGTTTCTTATAAAATTAAGAATACCATGCGATTGAAAGCTATGTTCGTTCACAAACTTGAACACGAATCTTTATAGCAGCTTATTATTAATCAGGAAACACTGCAAACAACTCCCATATCCCTCAGCTGAGAAATGAGTAGAATACTATCCATAAATAAAAAGAAATGAACAAGAATCAGACAACAACATGGATGATTATCTAATATAGCATCCTAAGTGAAAGAAGCCAGGGTCCAAAGGATATAAACTGCATGACTCCACTTAATATAAAGGGAAGTGATTTGCAAACACTGAAGAAAATGAAAATTTAATTTTAATTTTATATAACTGCAAAATTAATATTCTCTTGAGAAACCTGTATGCAGGTCAGAAAGCAACAGTTAGAACTGGAAATGGAACAACAGACTGGTTCCAAATAGGGAAAGGAGTACATCAAGCCTGTATATTGGCACCCTGCTTATTTAACTGATATGCAGAGTACATCATGAGAAATGTTGGGCTAGATGAAGCACAAGCTGGAATCAAGATTGCCGGGAGAAATATCAATAACCTCAGATATGCAGATGACACCACCCTTATGGAAGAAAGTGAAGAAGAACTAAAGAGCCTCTTGATGAAAGTGAAAGAGGAGAGTGAAGAAGTTGGCTTAAAGCTCAACATTCAGAAAACTAAGATCATGGCATCTGGTCCCATCACTTCATGGCAAATAGATGGGGAAACAGTGGAAGCAGTGTCAGGCTTTATTTTGGGGGGCTCCAAAATCACTCTGGATGGTGACTGCAGCCATGAAATTAAAAGACGCTTACTCCTTGGAAGGAAAGTTATGACCAACCTAGGAAGCATATTAAAAAGCAGAGGCATTACTTTGCCAACAAAGGTCCGTCTAGTCAAGGCTATGGTTTTTCCAGTAGTCATGTATGGATGGGAGAGCTGGACTGTGAAGAAAGCTGAGCACCGAAGAATTGATGCTTTTGAACTGTGGTGTTGGACAAGACTCTTGAGAGTCCCTTGGACTGCAAGGAAATCCAAAGGAGATCAGTTTTGGGTGTTCATTGGAAGGACTAATGTTGATGCTGAAACTCCAATACTCTGGCCACCTGATGGGAAGAGCTGACTCATTGGAAAAGACCCTGATGCTGGGAAAGATTGAGGGCAGGAGGAGAAGGGGATGACAGAGGATGAGATGGTTGGATGGCATCACCGACTCAATGGACATGGGTTTGAGTAAACTCCAGGAGTTGGTGATGGACAGGGAGGCCTGGCGTGCTGCGGTTCACGGGGTCGCAAAGAGTCGGACATGACTGAGCGACTGAACTGAACTGAACTGAATATCAAAAATTAATGCAAAAGAATCTATATTAAATAGCATCCATTCCTTAATTTACTTATCACATTAACCTATCACTAATTCCAATATATAAATTATCATAAGAAAAGCTTTCAAAGAAATTTTAACAAAATGCATTCTTGTCTAATCAATCTCAAGATACAAGTATGCTAGAAGTAACTTAAAAATTAAATAAAATTCGTATATTAGAATCCTATAAGAATGTCCAATTTATTTTGCTAAGTAAGTTGTTAACATTAACAGGACTAATTTTTTCCCAGCAGTACTGAGATAAAATTGATATATAACATTATGCAAATTTAAGGTGTATATATATGTATACACATATATATACACATATACATATATATATATATATATATATATAATGATTTGGTATATATATTGCAAAATTTTTGCCACAATTAATTAATATATCCATCACCTCAAATAGTTATAATTTTAGAAATAACTTTTTAAAGGATGGATAGATTAAAAGAACAGAACAACCTAAATAAATGTAAATGAAAATAATACTTCAGTAATTTACTCTGTATTCTTTGCTGAAATGAAAACAAGTAATTTAAATCATTTAATGTCTATAAATGTAATTTTAGAAAGAAACCACACTTTCAGTATGTTCATATAAAAATAAAAATATGTATATTAATAGTAAATTTTTAATACATAATGAATCTTTTGTTAAAGTGTTGTATCCAAATTTCAAGATAAATTGCATAAAGAGAACTACCATAACATTTCTTGAGATACAAAGGAAGCAGAGAGATTACACAGAAGATTTTATATTCATGGGTTTATTCAGCTGGAAAAAACTCACTACTCATTTCTATTCCTGTGTAACACATTCTTTAACAAACAGGCCAAAGACTATAGAAATTATTTCAATTAGAACTTTTTTATGCTAAGATTTTGGTGAAGAAAGTCCATAGTTTTTTGAAGTCTGGGCCTGACTTCTATTTTCAAATTAGTTTTCTTTCAAAAAAATTTAGGAACAAAACCACATTTTAGGTCCAGCCTTGTCTGATATGGTGGATAATTTTTAAAAGGTTAAAAATGTCGACTACTATGTTTCACTGCAGAGAAAGTAGTCAAACCTGTCATGCATGTGTAAAACCACATACAACATGTGTATACGATGACCATGATACTAGGTATATGCTATTATATATACATACAATATATAGCCTATATAGAGTGCACATAGTAGGGCTTTCCAGGTGGCTCCGTGGGGAAAGAATCCACCTGCAATGCAGGAAATGCGGGAGATGCAGGTTTGATCCCTGGGTTGGGAAGATCCCCTGGAGAAGGGCATGGCAACCCACTCCAGTCTTCTTGCCTGGAGAACCCGATGGACAGAGGAGCCTGAACGGCTACAGCCCATAGGGTCACAAAGACTTCAGACATGACTGAAGTGACTGAGAACGCGTGCACGCCAATGTGTACGGTGTAGAGAACACTGGAGTGGTAGCCTGCCCCTTTTCCCGGGGATCTTGCCGACCCAGAGATCGAACCGGCTCTCCCACACTGCAGTTGAGCGACCAATCCACCTGCAACGTGGGAGACCTGGGTTCAGTCCCTGAGTTGGTAAGATCCCCTGGAGAAGGGAAAGGCTACCTACTCTAGTGTTCTGGCCTGGAGAACTCCAAGGACTGTATAGACCATGGGATCGCAAAGAGAGTCAGACACGACTGAGCAATCATACCATATACATATATATACATACCATACACATTTATATCTATATAAAATGCATACACATACACCATTGCCCTGTAAAGCTGTTGAAGCACTTGATGTTGGTACCTGGCACTGTGTGCCAGAACTTATGGATGTGGAGGGAAAAGCACCAGATATAATATTTATTTTCCTGAAGACATTTTAAGCAGAGTCCCTTTTCTATCTTTTCTTCTTTTAAATAAACAAGATTGGCTAAAGATTGGTCTTATTTTCCCTTCAAAAGAAATCCAAGTGCACTGACATAACTGCCCACCCACGAGCAGAGAGACAGATATCCCAGTGCTCTCGGAAGGCCAGGCAGAGGGCAAATCTGCTTCAGACCAGAAGCAGGAACTCTGATGTCTGGATTCACATCAGTGTTTTAGGGAATTGGGATGACTGTGCAATGTTAAGACAATTTATAATCACTGGCATTCTCCCATTAAGGGAGGTTAAAAATTAGAGTCTGGCTTTCTGGGAAAGGACCTAGTGGACATTTGTCACTGGGCTGAAGCAATAGAGCTTGGCTTCCCTTAGCATCAAATCTTAAATCTGCTGGAAATGCAAGAGAACTTCAGGTATGAAATCTCTTAAAATGTAGAAGTCTGGAAGGGCTGTTTGCTACTTCGTTGTTTTGGCCCAGCTGTGTCTCTGTAATGACATGCTTTACGGCCATGTAAAACTGTCTTTGCTAAGGATATTAGCCTTGTAAGTCATTCAAAACTTTCACCTATTTTTTCAATGGAAGGAGTCTTAAAATGGAACCAAAGATTCTTGTTATCTTTTTCTGATGCTGAAAGTGTTTGGATAAAGAATATAGTTATGTCAAAATATTAATCATTTCTAAACATTTCAATTCATTTCTTATTCTTCTGCTTGTTTTTGAATTTGACTTTTAAATTTCTTATTTCCAAGGTACATATGTGCTTGCAAAATAGATCCTCCAAATGTTCATTATGAAAAGGTTTAAGAGGGAAGATGTGAATTATAAGAACTATCAATCAGATGCTGAAAACATCTGTGCAACTCTCTATAGCATCATATTTCTTCCACATGATTGACTTGCTGTCATTTAACAAGCCTATTCTTTTCATTGATTTTTTATTAGATGAATTATTCAAGAAGACTGGTTAGAATCTCAAAATTTGATACTTCTTCGGGGTGAAAGTAGAGTCACATTCAGGAACAGGAGCCTGAAAAGTCAAAGTCTCTGCGAGTTCAATGACAGGTGTCCACTGTTTCCTTCTCTACCTCTGTCAGCTGCGATTCCTCAATGTTCTTCACTAATTAAATGTTTCAAGACACTCCTTGGTCAGCAAAGATTAAAGAAAAAGAAAGCATCTAAACCTTAAACCAGCAAAACACAGAAGAAAAAAAATGCTGAAATGACTTAATTACTGTTTTGGCATTTTTCGACCTACAACTTGAAGAATGGCTAATCTTTAGAATTTAGAAAGTTGTTATTAGACCTGGAGCTTTTCCAAGTCAATGAAAGTTTACAGTTTTAAATCTCAAAGATCTCATATTGAGAAATGTTATTGAATATCAGACCTTAAAAAAGAGTTCAAGGCCCAAAGTTTTAGTAAGTCTGGTTCGGGGTCTGTCCACAGCTGCCCCCCCCTCTTCGTTTCCTGCTCACTCCTCTGGGGGCAGGGCAAGCCCCCCATCCCAGTACCGGGGTCACAGCAAGTCCTGCTATTCAGGGGCTCACAGTGACCCTTGTAGTTTTCTCCCTGACAGATTCCCAGCTGTCATTTCACCTGGAGGTTCAGCTTAGTCTACATCCAGGGTATTTTATATCTATTTCCTGATTTATACTTATTTCCTCAAGACCTGCACACATTGCCAAGTGCTTAACTTCTCAACTCTGATCACCAGCCCAGATCATTTTTATATTCTCTGCTTAGTGTGCCTCCAGTTTTCTTACAACCCTGCTCATCTGTAACTTGTTTTCAACATTTGCCTCACAGAACCTATTTGTGACTTGATTCTTAGTGCCTGAATCTGTAAGGACTGGCTGAAACATGACCCCCTTTGTTTCAAAAATTTAACAAAACTCCTGTCCTAAGATAAACTAAGAGCTCAAGAAGCTTTGAATTCAAATGCTGAATTTTGGCCATCACAAAGTACATAAAAAACAGTTCCAAATTATCAGGTTGCCTCAAGTATTCATTCTCAATCACAAAGTGACAAAACAGTAAAAATTGTACATATAAAAGGTTTTAATATTCCTGTTAGTCCTTTGCTTTGTTTGCTTCAAAATATTTAATGCCTCTGCAGTTGGCCTTTAGTATCAATGATTCAAACTTTCTATGAAGACTTTATTTTTCTTTTCTCTCTGTGTGCATGCGGCACACAAAGAATTGAATTTCCAGGCAACCACGTAACACCACAATGTAACGAGGACAGCTACAGCTCTTCCTTCACACATCTATCCTTCACTGCCAGTCCCATTTCCATTTATTCCATATCTTCTACTATGATATATTTAATACATATCCATCTAATCCAACCTCCACACCCTCACTTAAGCCTCAGTTCAGTTCAGTCACTCAGTTGTGTCCAACTCTTTGCGACCCCATGAACCACAGCACACCGGGGCTCCCTGTCTATCACCAACTCCCAGAGTTCACCCAAACCCATGTCCATTAAGTCGGTGATGCCATCCAACCATCTCATCTTCTGTCATCCCCTTCTCCTCCTGCCGTCAGTCTTTCCTAGCATAAGGGTCTCTTCAAATGAGTCAGTTCTTCACATCAGGTGGCCAAAGTATTGGAGTTTCAGCTTCAACATCAGTCCTTCCAATGAATATTCAGGACTGATTTCCTTTAGGATGGACTGGTTGGAAATCCTTGCAGTCCAAGGGACTCTCAAGAGTCTTCAACACCACAGTTCAAAAGCATCAATTCTTCGGTGCTCAGCTTTATTCACAGTCCAACTCTCACATCCATACATGACCACTGGAAAAACCATAGCCTTGACTAGACAGACATTTGTTGGCAAAGAAATGTCTCTGCTTTTCAATATGCTGTCTAGGTTGGTCATAACTCTTCTTCCAAGGAGTAAGCATCTTTTAATTTCATGGCTGCAGTCACCATCTGCAGTGATTTTGGAGCCCCCAAAAATAAAGTCAGTCACTGTTTCCACTGTTTCCCCATCTATTTGCCATGAAGTGATGGGACCAGATGCCATGATCTTAGTTTTCTGAATGTTGAGCTTTAAGCCAACTTCTTCACTCTCCTCTTTCACTTTCATCAAGAGGCTCTTTAGTTCCTCTTCACTTTCTGCCCTAAGGGTGGTGTCATCTGCATATCTGAGGTTATTGATATTTCTCCCGGCAATCTTGATTCCAGCTGTGCTTCTTCCATCCCAACATTTCTCATGATGTACTCTGCATATAAGTTAAATAAGCAGGGTGCCAATATACAGGCTTGATGTACTCCTTTTCCTATTTGGAACCAGTCTCTTGTTCCATGTCCAGCTCTAACTATTGCTTCCTGACTGGCATACAGGTCTCTCAGGAGGCAGGTCAGGTGGTCTGGTATGCCGATCTCTTTCAGATTTTCCCACAGTTTATTGTGATCCACACGGTCAAAGGCTTTGGCATAGTCAATAATGTAGAAATAGATGTTTTTCTGGAACTCTCTTGCTTTTTCGATATCCGTCAGATGTTGGCAATTTGATCTCTGGTTCCTCAGTCTTTTCTAAATCCAGCTTGAACATTTGGAAGTTCATGGTTCATGTATTGCTGAAGACTGGTTTGGAGAATTTTAGGCATTACTTTACTAGAATGGGAGATGAGTGCAATCGTGCAGCAGTTTGAGCATTCTTTGGGATTGCCTTTCTTTGGGGTTGGAATGAAAACTGACCTTTTCCAGTCCTGTGGCCACTGCTGAGTTTTCAAAATTTGCTGGCATATTGAGTGCAGCACTTTCACAGCATCATCTTTCAGGATTTGAAATATCTCAACTGGAATTCCATCACCTCCACTAGCTTTGTTCGTAGTGATGCTTCCTAAGGCCCACTTGACTTCACTTTCCAGGATGTCTGGCTCTAGGTGAGTGATCACACCTTTGTGATTATCTGGGTCATGAAGATCTTTTATGTACAGTTCTTCTGTGTATTCTTGCCACCTCTTCTTAATATCTTCTGCTTCTGTTAGGTCCATACCATTTCTGTCCTTTATTGAGCCCATCTTTGCATGAAATGCTTCCTTGGTGTGTCTAATTTTCTTGAAGAGATCTCTAGTCTCTCCCATTCTACTGTTTTCCTCTATTTCTTTGCATTGGTCACTGAGGAAGGCTTTCTTATCTCTCCTTGCTGTTCTTTGGAACTCTGCATTCAAATGGGTATATCTTTCCTTTTCTCCTTTGCTTTTCGCGTCCCTTCTTTTCACAACTATTTGTAAGGCCTTCTCAGACAGCCATTTTGCTTTTTTGTATTTCTTTTTCTTGGGGATGGTCTTGATTCCTGTCTCCTGTACAATGTCATGAACCTTATCCATAGTTCATCAGGCACTCTGTCTATCAGATCTAGTCCCTTAAATCTATTTCTCACTTCCACTGTATAGTCATTAGGGAATTGATTTAGGTCATACCTGAATGGTCTAGTGGTTTTCTTGACTTTCTTCAATTTCAGTCTGAATTTGGCAATAAGGTGTTCATGATCTGAGCCACAGTCAGCTCCCAGTCTTGTTTTTGCTGACTGTATAGTTTGTCCATCTTTGGCTGCAAAGAATATAATCAATCTGATTTTGGTGTTGACCATTTGGTGATGTCCATGTGTAGAGTCTTCTCTTGTGTTGTTGGAAGAGACAGTTTGCTATGACCAGTGTGTTCTCTTGGCAAAACCCTGTTAGCCTTTGCCCTGCTTCATTCTGTACTTCAAGGCCAAATTTACCTGTTACTCCAGGTAGTTCTTGACTTCCTACTTTTGCATTCCAGTCCCCTATAATGAAAAGGACATCTGTTTTGGGTGTTAGTTCTACAAGGTCTTGTAGGTCTTCATAGAACTGTTCAGCTTCTTCAGCATTACTGGTCGGGGCATAGACTTGGATTACCATGATACTGAATCACTTAAGTCTACTAACATCAAATGCAACATCTATTATTGCTTTTATATACTATTTATCGTAATTTTTCTGGCTTTACTGAGCTATAACTGACATTACATTGTATAAGTTTAAGATCATACATGTTGATCTGTATCAGTTATGTTAGTTAACACTCCCATCATACCTCATGTAATTACTTCTGTGGTGAGAACATTAGAGATCCACTCTCTCAGCAACTTTCACGTATATAATCCAGTATTTCCCATTAACTATAATCACCATGTTGTGCATTAGATCCCCAGGACTTATTTATGGAAGTTTGTACCCTTTGACCAACATCTCCCCATTAACCAAACCTCCTAGCCTCTGACAACCACCATTCTACTCTACTTCTGGGAGTCTGACTTTTTCATATTTCACATGTAAGTTGTATCACACAGTATTTGTCTTCCTCTGACATTTCACTTAACATAATGCCCTCAAGGTCCATTCATGCTGTCACAAATGGCAAGATGTCCTTTCTCACTGTTGAATTATACACACACACAGCACACATCTGCTGATGTCCACTTCGGGTGTTTCCATACCTTGGCTATCATAAATAATGCTGCTATGAAGGGAGTACAGATCTCTCTTTGCGATTCTGGTTTAGTTTCCTTTGGCTATATACCCAGAAGTGGTATGGCTGGATTATATAGTTTTATTTTTAATTTTTTGAGGATCCTCCATATTGTTTCCTATCAGCACAAAGTCTCCCTTTTCTCCATATTCTCACCAACAGTATCTCCCGTCTTCATGGTACCAGCCATTCTAACAGGTGTGGGATGATATTTCATTGTGGCTCTCATTCGCATTTGCCCAGATGATTACCAGTGTTGAGCATCCTTTCATGTAGATATTGGCCATCTGTATGTATCCTTTGCAAAATGTCTATTCAGTTCTTCTGCCTATTTTTTAAATCATATTATTTTTTGCCTTTTAGTTGCAGTATTTAGTTCAGTTACATTTAATATTGTTAGTGATATGGTTGGGTTTAAGTCATTCATACTGCTATTTGTTTTTTGTTTCATTTATTCTTTGTTCCTTTTTCTACACTTTATTGCTATTCTCTGGACTGAATATTTTAGTATTTTCAGCATCTTATTTCATCACATCTCTTGGCCTTTAAGATATATACCTCACTGATTTATTTTGTTAAAGGTTGTTCTCAGGACTATAGTATGTATCTTTAACTTACCATAGTCTGCTCATAGCTCTAAAAACAAGAACCTCAAAACACCAATTCCATGAACCATCTTCCCTTCCTTCCCTAATCTTTGACTATTCTTTTTGTGTATTTTACTTATGTAATGATTCTGATTCAAATGAGTAGTTTTTAAAACGATATTAAGGGAAGAGTAAAAACTTACTTTGTATTCCCTGTACTCTTCTATTTCAAATCTGAATTTCTGTCTGGCATTATTTCCCTTCGACCCAAAGCACTTGCTTTAGCATTGCTTGTGGTCCACGTGCACTGACAGTGAATATGCCCAGTGTTCATCTATTTTCAAATGTCCTTATTTACTCTCATTTTTGAGATATATTTACACTAGATACAGAATTCTGGAGTGACAGATTTTCTTTCTTCAGAGCTTAAAAGGTGTTGTTCCACTATCTTCTGACTAACTTATGATCCTCATCATTTTCTGATGAGGTTATTAGCCATAATTTGCATCACTGTTCCTTCTATATATCATATTATCTTTGGTTGCTTCAAAACTGTTCCCCTTCTAACTTTGGTTTCCAGCTTTAGATTGTATGTTTACATCCATACAGTGACGTATGGATTTCTTAATGGATTTTTCTGTCCACTTATGCTTGCTGCTCTATGAGTTTCTCAAATCTACAATGTTCTTCACCACATTTGAAAATTTTTTGCCTATTATTCTTTAAACATTTTTCTCCCTCTCAGTTTTTTGTCTCCTCTTCCTCTGGGACATATATTATGTATATAATAGTCTCTGTACATTTTCCTACAAGTTACTGGGATTCTGTTCCTTTTTTATCAATTTTTTTTTCTCTGTCCTTCAAATTAGATTTCTACTGATTGTCTTCAAGTTCACCAACTCTTTCTTCTGCAGCCTTCAACCCACTCCTAAATCTATGAATTTTTAATATCATGTGATGTGCTTTTCAATTCTAAAATTTCCACACACATGAAAAGGTGCTCAACATCACTCATTATCAGAGAAATGCAAATCAAAACCACAATGAGGTACCATTACACGCCAGTCAGGATGGCTGCTATCCAAAAGTCTACAAGCAATAAATGCTGGAGAGGCTGTGGAGAAAAGGGAACCCTCTTACACTGTTGGTGGGAATGCAAACTAGTACAGCCACTATGGAAAACAGTGTGGAGATTCCTTAAAAAACTGGAAATAGAACTGCCATATGACCCAGCAATACCACTTCTGGGCATACACACTGAGGAAACCAGATCTGAAAGAGACACATGCACCCCAATGTTCATCACAGCACTGTTTATAATAGCCAGGACATGGAAGCAACCTTGATGCCCATCAGCAGATGAATGGATAAGGAAGCTGTGGTACATATACACCATGGAATTTTACTCAGCCGTCAAAAAGAATTCATTTGAACCAGTCCTAATGAGATGGATGAAACTGGAGCCCCTTATACAGAGTGAAGTAAGCCAGAAAGATAAAATTTCCATTAGACTCTTTTTATAGTCTGCATTTCTGTTCTAAGATACCCCGTATGTTTACACATTATGCCCATATTTTGTTCCATGTTCCTGACTGTGTGCACCATCATTGTTTTACACTCCTTCTCTGCCTATTCCAACATCTGAGTCATCTCCAGGTCTGTTTTTGTTTTTTGTTTATTTTTTAATGCTCTTCCCCCTTGATTTGGGTCCGATTTCCTATGTTACATCTAGTATTTTTTGCTTGTGTAACAGACATTTAAAAATAATACACATTAGGTAGTATACACATAAGCGAGTGGAGGTGATGGAATTATAGTTGAGCTATTTCAAATCCTAAAAGATGATGCTGTGAAAGTGCTGCACTCAATATGCCAGCAAATTTGGAAAACTCAGCAGTGGCCACAGGACTGGAAAAGGTCAGTTTTCAATGCAATCCCAAAGAAAGATAATTCCAAAGAATGCTCAAACTACTGCACAATTGCACTCATCTCACACGCTAGTAAAGTAATGCTCAAAATTCTCCAAGACAGGCCTCAACAGTACCTGAACTGTGAACTTCCAGATGTTCAAGCTGGTTTTAGATAAGGCAGACGAACCAGAGATCAAATTGTCAACATCCGATGGATCATCGAAAAAGCAAGAGAGTTCCAGAAAAACATCTATTTCTGCTTAACTGACTATGCCAAAGCCTTTGACTGTGCAGATCACAGTAAACTGTGGAAAATTCTGAAAGAGATGGGAATACCAGACCACCTGACCTGCCTCTTGAAAAATCTGTATGCAGGTCAGGAAGCAATAGTTAGAATTGGACATGGAACAACAGACTGGTTCCAAATAGGGAAAGGAGTACGTCAAGTCTATATATTGGCACCCTGCTTATTTAACTTATATGCAGAGTACATCATGAGAAACGTTGGGATGGAAGAAGCACAAGCTGGAATCAAGATTGCCGGGAGAAATATCAATAACCTCAGATATGCAGATGACACCACCCTTAGGGCAGAAAGTGAAGAAGAACTAAAGAGCCTCTTGATGAAAGTGAAAGAGGAGAGTGAAAAAGTTGGCTTAAAGCTCAACATTCAGAAAACTAAGATCATGGCATCTGGTCCCATCACTTCATGGCAAATAGATGGGGAAACAGTGGAAACAGTGACTGACTTTATTTATCTGGTCTCCAAAATCACCGCAGATGGTGATTGCAGCCATGAAATTAAAAGATGCTTACTCCTTGGAAGGAAAGTTATGACCAACCTAGGCAGCATATTAAAAAGCAGAGACATTACTTTGCCAACAAAGGCCCATCTAGTCAAGGCTATGGTTTTTCCAGTAGTCATGTTTGGATGTGAGAGTTGTACTACAAAGAAAGCTGAGCGCCGAAGAATTGATGCTTTTGAACTGTGGTGTTGGAAAAGACTCTTGAGAGTCCCTTGGACTGCAAGGAGATCCAACCAGTCCATCCTAAAGGAGATCAGTCCTGGGAGTTCATTGGAAGGACTGATGCTGAAGCTGAAACTCCAATACTTTGGCCACCTGATGAGAAGAGCCGACTCATTGGAAAAGACCCTGATGCTGGGAAAGATTGAGGGCAGGAGGAGAAGGGGACAACAGAGGATGAGATGGCTGGATGGCATCACCGACTCAATGGACATGGGTTTAGGTAAACTCCGGCAGTTGGTAATGGACAGAGAGGCCTGGCGTTCTGTGGTTCACAGGGTTGCAAAGAGTCAGACATGACTGAGTGACTGAACTGAACTGACTGAGGTGGTATGGATTATAGTATCTTCTTTGAAAGAGAGTTGGCTTCTTTTTAGCGGCAGGTTACACTGTTGACAAATCTTTCTGATTCTGTCAAGTTTGGCTTTATTTGTTATTATTATAGAAGAGATCTATTTGAATTTTTTTCTTGGTCCATAGTTATTGTCCTTGCTCAAGGGTATGATCTTTATTCACAAAGGTAAGGTACAAACTTTTTGAAATCTCAACCAAATATCTGACATGCTCAGTGAAGTCTCTTCACCCTGAATTGACCAGAGAGCCCATCCATGTCTGCTAAGAAAACATGCCTCTCTTCCTTTTGATATCCCCGTTAGTTCTCAATCCATCCACAGAGCACATTGCTCCTGCTTACCACATAAAGACTCAGCACACTGTCCCCAGTTAGGCCACCAAGAGGAATACGGCACTCATCTTGTGATTTCCTTCTCAGGGATCAAATCCCTGTGTTGCCCATTATTTAATGCCTGAAAACAATTGTCTCATCCATCATGTCCAGATAGTTTTTGGAAGTGTAAGTGTAGTATCTGGTATTTTCATCATTTCCAGAGCAGAATTCTTCCTTACAGTCTTAATTTTTATCACCTTATTAATATATTATTATTGCAAAGGAGAAAAATGATATATTTATTCTTTATGCATTTAATAATACTACATTACAAATGTTAACAGAGTTTTGATTGAAAGAGATTAGCAAATGATAAATCTATAAGGGTAGAATCAAGAAATTTCCCTTAGGCATTTCCAGCAGTTTTCTAAATATCAACAGCTTCTGCTATTGCTTCTGGAGAAAAAAGAATTTTGAGACTTGAGATATAATTTTATTATGTCAAAACACTGTGCCCAAGAATTTCTGCTGTTGAATAGATGATAAAACAGGAATATTTTATGACAAAATAACTAACCCATTTTAGATTGCAGGCCTTGAGACTATCACAATTGCTGTTTCTAAAAGATTTATGTGACTGAGAGCTATACCAGATGGCTGATACAAACAAGGAAGAGATTTCATCTCTCTCAGCTGTGACATTTGTCATTGGCATTTAGCTATGTCTAGCATTTAATATTATGAAACTATAAGGATTAAAAATTAGTAATGATCACCCATTTAACAAGAGGCTTAGCAGAGGCAAGGATGGTAACTTATTTAGTACACAGATATGTTTGTTTGACTTGCACAAGGTTTTTTAAAAATGTTGAATATCTTGCCAACATTCAAATATTGAGAGATTTCATGTAAAAAAATTCAGACTTCCAGTTTCTCTTGAATCTGGCAATACCAATTTTTAATTTGGGTCCAAGAGTAGTTTATAGCTAGAAAAGAAACTGTCATTTAGAGATGGCCTGTGGTCCCCTTACCTTTATGCATTTACACCATCTCCCAGCTCCTAAGCATATACATTTGCTTCCTCCAATCTAATGAACATTCAGGAAGTAGGAACAGTTGGCAATCAAAGCAGATAAATGTCTAAAGGTTCCTTTCCAGAGATGTAGGTGGGATTATCAAGTCCTAGAACTTATTCCACCTCTCTGCTTTAACCTTCACTTTAGTGGTTAGAAGTTCATGACTATTTTCTATTTCACTGTATCAAAGACATCATTGATTTTAAGAGGCATCATTAAGCTTTGATCTCTAAAATACAAAAAGCTCCTACATATAACTCTGCTATCCAATGGACTGAAAGCTGCATCTTTATTGCAGAGATGTTAAAATGTGTAAGATTATGCCTTTAATATCAATTAAAATGATAACATCATAAATGGATATGATTCATAACATGCTTTCTAACTTACAGATCAATTTCTGATCAATTGCAATTTCATCATAGTTCCCATTCCCAAGACCATAACCTCTTAAATATGCTCCAAGCGTCTAGTCTCACTCCCATTCATGTCTTCTTCCATTCAATTAGTAGAACGATCTTTCCAGAACAGGAATGAGACCATGTATGTCCTCTACTCACATTCCCAGGACAGTGAGGATCCAGTCTGCTTAGCACGCCATGTGAGACCACACCCCATCTTGCCTTTCTCTCCTCAGCTCTCAACTTCT
Source organism: Cervus canadensis (assembly GCF_019320065.1). NCBI lineage: Eukaryota > Metazoa > Chordata > Mammalia > Artiodactyla > Cervidae > Cervus > Cervus canadensis. The sequence goes on from NC_057389.1 coordinate 1,077,978, forward strand.
CTTGCTCCTCCTTTTGTTTCTAGCAATACCAAACTCACGGAGTCTTTGAAAATGCTTTCTTTTTTGTTTGAATCACCTCTTTTAAATTTTCTGGTTACTCAGATTTTTGTCATTCTTTAATTCAACACAATCACAACCTCTTATGGGATACCTTCTTTGGCATATATGCTGCATCCTTTCATTTTATTTTGGAATCATTTGAAATTATCTTGGTCCACTTCTGCACCTACCTACTATTTGCCTTGTAATTTATTCACATGAATGCATGCCTGTCTAGATAAAAGCTTGCAAATGACCAGTTCATAAGTGGATTCTACCCTGCACAGGCACATTCTGCCTATAAAATATTTAGACAATTTTTACAATTAGATATCTACATGAAAAATAGAGACATCTCACATTTTAAGAAAGTTCAGTCCCTAGGGACATTTCCAGACTAGCATTTCTGGATAATCATGACCAGATGGCGTTGACAGAGACAGCCCCATCAAGATTAGACATACTTTCTACAGAGTGTCATGAAGTCCATTATCACTCTGGTTTTTTTAATGTATTTTTACTTGTTTACAATACAGCTCTGGCCTCTATAAACAACCAAGTTTGCAACTCTGGGTATGAATGGTGACCTCCTTGAATTAACAGAGAATCTTACTGATCTTGGGTTTCCCTAGTGGCTTAGATGGTAAAGAATCTGCCTGCAGTGCAGCAGATCTGGGTTGATCCCTGGGTTGGGAAGATCCCCCAGAGAAGGGAACAGCAACCACTCCAGTATTCTTGCCAGGGGAATCCCACGGACAGAGGAACCTGGTGGGCTACAGTCCATGGGGTCTCAAAGAGTTGAACATGACTGAGTGACTCACACTTTCACTTACTCATCTGTCTTCCTTGGTGCCTAGCACAGAGCCTGGCATATATAGCTGGAATTCAAGAAGCATTTTATATATTGATTGAATAATCTAATACAATAATTACAAAAGTCTAGCAAGAGGTGAGGTAGGTATTAAGATTCACAGCTGATAAAGAAACTGCAGTTTGGAAAGTCGACTCTTGCTCAAAAGGGCACAATTCATAAGAGGCAGTGCTGGGGCCAAACCCAAATCTCTACTCCACGCCTCAGAGTTTCCTACAAAAACACAGGCTCTCTGGCTTTCTACCTGCTGAGGTCATGAAACCTCAATATTTTTTCAACTGATAAATTAATCTCCATGTCTTCTATATCTCCACCGTTACAAAACTTATCACTCATTGCTTGTGTAATAGTTCATCATGTGTATGACCACCCCCCCATGTGACTTGAGGATGAAGGCCTGTGACCAGCCACCACCTTCCAGGGAGCAGACCTGCAGTATTGGTTTGGAGAACCTAAAGGGACTGAATGAGTAAGTCTCTATTCTCTATTATTTCTGTCATAACAGTGCCTGAAATTCTATATGAAAGGAGGGAAGGAAAGAAAGAAAGGAAGAAGGAAAGAAGGAAGACTGTTGTTACAAAAGAAGAATAAACAGGCAAACAAGAGTTCACTTATACCCTGTAAACTGTTTCCCATCTTTGTTAATAGCATTTGTCATGATAAAATCAGTAAATTCATATTGTTTCCCATTTGTTTAGGATTTAAAAGTGTTAATTCACATCACTGTCATATTTACATTTTCAGATGTTTGTATTTTTTTCCACCAGGTCACATGTATCATGTATCATGTATTTCTTCCATTAATGTAGGTACTTTGTTCCATTAGTGACATTTCATGACACTTCATGACATTTCATGACAAATTAAAAGTAAATCATACAATCAGAAGTGACACTTCTGAACAGTGTTGTCTGAGTTGAAGTGACTCTGACTGATAGCAGAGCTTGATATTTCCCATTTGTTTGGGCTCCCCCCTCTAAAAAAAGAAAAAAAAATAATAATGATGTCGTCTTTCCTCTTCCATCTAGGTGATAAAGTTCAGCTGGGAGTAAACTAAGTGTCATTCATAGCTATGCTAAGGCAGTCAACCCTAAAGAATCTTAAGCTCTATGAACAGTATAAATGAGCCTCTCTCACTTATCCCAGAAAACAGGAACATGCTGAGGGCTGGACTATCTGACAACTTCTGGGCTCGGCACAGGGATCCCTAGATCTCAGGGGTCACAGCACTGCCCAGGATCCTATGATCATCTGTGGATCACAGGAATAGTGAATTCAGCTAGCCATATATTTTGCCAACTTTAAACCCAAATACGGAAAGCTTGATCATTTTTCATAGTGCTATTATTTAGCAAGCCATTTAGTATCAGGTAAATATTGTACTTCCTCCTAATGCATTCACTAAATGCATTTACTAAATTAAGTCACATACCTACATAAACCAATCATTACTATTATATAATTATCTTCTCATCATAAATGGAAAGTTATGGTTTGAAAATAGCTTATACAGCTTATATAAACTGAAACAAATAGCTTATATGAACTGAATCAAGTACTTCAGTTCTCTGCATATAGTACAAATCTGCCGTTCTTTCTTAGCACCTTATTTTTATACACTCTTCTAAAACGTATCCTTTCAATACATTTTATGTTTCTTAAAATATTATTTCATTAGTTTTAAGATTCTGGATTCTAGATTTATTTAAAAGAAAAATACAATTTTGCATTCAGACAACACATTGCACCTTGTTGAAAAATTAATAAGGATTGCAAAATGGTGACAGCAAAGCATTAAACCAAGTGGTAAGGCCCCAAAGAGCCAAAACAATCTTAAGAAAGAACCAAGTTGAATATATCACACTCCCTGATTTCAAACTATCCTACAAAGCCATGGTAATCAAAGCAAAGTATGGTACTGACATGAAAACACACAGATCAATGGAACAAAATAGAGAACCTAAAAATAAACCCATGTATTCATGGTCAATCTATGACAAAGGAGACAAGAATATACAATGAAGAAAAGACAGTCTCTTAAAAAAATCTGGGCTGGGAAAACAGAACAGATGCAGATACAAGAGAACAAAACTGGATCACATCTTACACTATACATAAAAATACATTCAAAATGGATTAAAAACTTAAATACAATGTGTGAAACCAAAATATCCCTAACAAGAAAACATGGGCAGTGAACTCTTTGACACAGATGTCAAAGTTTTTTTTTTTTTTTGGATCTGTTTCCTCAGGCAAGAGCAACAAAAGAAAAACTTATCAAATGCAACTACCTCACACCAAAAAGCTTGTGCACAGCACAAGGAAACCAACTACAGAACAAAGAGACAATCTACTGAATGGGAGAAGATACTTTAAAATCATATATCTGGTAAGGGGTTTAATATCCATACATATAAATAACTTAAATAATGTAATGTTCACAAACAAAAACCCTGATTAAAAAATTAGCAGAAGATCTGAATAGACATTTTTCTAAAGAAGACATACATATGGCCAATAGGCACATGAAAAGATGATCAATATCACTAATTATCAGTGAAATGCAAATTAAAACCACAATGAGATATCACCTCACACCTTTCAGAATGGCTATCATCAAAAACAGGACAAATAACAAAGACTGTGAGGATGTAATAGTATGGAGGTTCCTCAAAAAACTTAGAATAGAACCACCATATGATCCAGCCACTTGACTTCTGGGTATATATCCAAATAAAAAAAAAACCTGGTGGTTGTCAGAGGGGAGGGTGGTTGGGCGCTGGGTGAATTAAGTGAAGAGGATTAAGAGGTACAAACTTCCAGTTAAAAAATAAACAGTTCATGAGGAGGTGATGTACAGCAGAGGGGAAATAGTCAATGGTATTGTGAAAATTTTGTATGGTTACAAATGGAAACCAGAGTTATTACGGTGATCAATTAAAAATGTATATAAATACTGAATCACTATGATCTACATCTGAAACTAATATGATACTGTTTCTCAATTATACTTCAATAAATAAAAGGAGAAAAACAAGGGTAGAGCTTTTATGAACTGGGGAACCCACGTGACTGACTGTTCAGCGCAAATGCCTGTGACACTGAACCTGACTAGATACCAATCATGCAGCCTCCGTGGTCCTCACTCAGATGGTTCATTTCCAAATGCGGCCTAGTCATAGCTGCCTTATCCCTCTCATGGACCTGGTAAGGGTCACATAAGTTCAAACGCTTTGTAGAGTCACTTTGTAGACACATTAAAATATATGTTTTACAAAGTTATTGGTTGATGCATTTTCCCCCCACCTATTTAACAAATCTTAACACTTCCAACATAAAAGCTCTACCCTTGTTTTTGTCCTTTTATTTACTGAAGTGTAATTGAGAAACAATATTACATTAGTTTCAGGTGTACATCATAGTGATTCAGTATTTATATACATCTTAAATTGATGACCATAATAATTCTGAATGATATGGACCTAACAGAAGCAGAAGATATAAAGAAGAGGTAGTTAAGAATACACAGAAGAGCTATACAAAAATGATCTTAAAGACCCAGATAACAACGATGGTGTGATCGTGCCTTAGGGCCTTAGGAAGCATCACTACAAACAAACAAAGCTAGTGGAGGTGATAGAATTCCAGCTGAGCTATTTCAAATTCTAAAAGATGATGCTGTGAAAGTGCTGCACTCAATATGTCAGCAAATTTGGAAAACCCAGCAGTGGCCACAGGACTGGAAAAGGTCAGTTTTCATTCCAATCCCAAAGAAAGGCAATGGCAAAGAATGCTCAAACTACCGCACAATTACACTCATCTCACACGCTAGCAAAGTAATGCTCAAAATTCTCCAAGCCAGGCTTCAACAGTGCGTGAACTGAGAACTTGAAGATGTTCAAGCTGGATTTAGAAAAGACAGAGGAGCCAGAGATCAAATTGCCAACATCCTTGGATCATAGAAAAAGTAAGAGAATTCCAGGAAAACATCTACTTCTCCCTAATTGGCCATGCTAAAGCCTTTGACTGTCTGAATCACAACAAACTGGAAAATTCGTAAACAGATGGGAATACCAGACCACCTTATCTGTCTCCTGAGAAATCTGTATGCAGGTCAAGAAGCAACAGTTAGAACAGGACATGGAACAACAGACTGGTTCAAAAGGGAAAGGAGTACGTCAAGGCTGTATATTGTCACCCTGCTTATTTAATTTACCATACAAAATGCCAACTGGATGTAGCACAAGCTGGAATCAAGATTGCAGGGAGAAATATCAATAACCTCAGACTTGCAGATGACACCACCAAAGCAAAGAGGAACTACAGAGCCTCTTGATGAAAGGGAAAGAGGAGAGTGAAAAAGCTGGCTTAAAATCAACATTCAAAAAACTAAGATGATGGCATCTGGTCCCATCACTTCATGACAAATAGATGGGAAAACAATGGAAAGTGACAGACTTTATTTTCTTGGGCTCCAAAATCACTGGGGATGGTGACTGCAGCCATGAAATTAAGACATTTACTCCTTGGGGAAAAAGCTATGGCCAACCTAGACAGCATATTAAAAAGCAAAGACAATATTTTACCAACAAAGGTCCATACAGTCAGAGCCAAGGTTTTTCCAGTAGTCATGTATGGATGTGAGAGTTGGACTGTAAAGAAAGCTGAGCATCAAAGAATTGATGCTTTTCAACTGTGGTGTTGGAGAAGACTCTTCAGAGTCCCTTGGACTCCAAGGAGATCAAACCAGTCAATCCTAAACAACCCTAAGGAAATTGAGAGAGTCAGTTCCTAGGCAGGTTGATAAGGAGTCCAGGGGTTTCCATGAAGAGAGGGTCTGGAATTCTCAAGGAGGAAGAAAGGACAAACTTTTTTTTTTTTCCCCTCTACATTCCTTAGGATTATATAACACTAATGTATCCTGCTTGAGGACAGTCTCTGGAAAAAACCTTCTGGCTAATTCTGTTATCTCAAAATGTAAATTATGGGATTAGGTCTGGTGAGGTCTTTACAACCTCCAGACATTCTTTTGATTCACTGTAATAACTAATTTGAGAGTATATAACTCCATTGCTAATGCTAGCAAGGGGGTACTCTTTCTGCCCCCTTCTGATGTATATGTCAGAAGCTTTCTCTAGCCCTTTTATACTTTAATAAACTCTATTGCACAAAAGCTCTGAGCGATCAAGCCTTGTCTCTGGCCCCAGACTGAATTCTTCTTCTCCGGAGGCCAAGAATCCCGGCGTCTTTTTGTGGGTTCAGCATCAACCTTTCAAAATCAACCCTGAATATTCATTGAAAGGACTGATGCTAGATGAAACTCCAATACTTTGGCCACCTGATGCGAAGAACTGACTTATTGGAAAGACCTTGATAGTGGGAAGCATTGAAGGCAGGCGGAGAAGGGGACGACAGAGGATGAGATGGTTGGATGGCATCACTGACTCAATGGACATGAGTTTGAGAAACTCCGGGAGTTGGTGATGGACAGGGAGGCCTGGCATGCTGCAGTCCTGGGGTCTCAGAGAGTGAGACATGACTGAGTGACTAAACTGACAGAATACTTCTAACAGGGCTAAGTTTGAAATAAATGAGAACTGCTTATTTCTGAGGACCCAAATTCTTCTTAAAACAACAGGTTTTACAAAGATTTTACATCAATTATATATTTTGAGAATAATAACATACCCCTTGAAATGGGAGTATACTGAATAGATCTCAGTTCATGTCCGACTCTGTGACCCCCATGGACCACAGCACGCCAGGCCTCCCTGTCCATCACCAGCTCCCAGAGTCCACCCAAACTCATGTCCATTGAGTCAGTGATGCCATCCTCTATCTGAATAGATCTACTGAAGCAAAAATTGATTCCTTGAAACTAACCTTAACTGTTTCAAATCACTACATCACGAGACTGAAATTTTACATTCATTTTCTGGTACATCCAGTCTCTGCATCAGGCTGCCTCAGTTTTACAACTCGCCCATCCCCCCACCCCAACCTGCCTCGTTTGCAGGTAGAAATTCTCCTAGCATGTTATCTTATCAAAGATGCATTAATATAGCGGTTCCCAACCAGGGACCTCTGTGGCACCAGCGGCCAGTTCCGTGGTTGACCATTTTTCCGCGGCCTGGGGGTGGGGGTGGTTTCGGGACAGTTCTAAGGAGCACTCAGCCGCCCCTTGTGTGCAGCTCGCAGCGGGGTCGGGGATCCTGCCAGTCTGAGGCCCCGCGGTCCCCACAGGAGGCCACGCCCCGAGTCTGAGCCATGGCCGTCCCCACAGGAGGCCGCGCCCCGAGTCTGAGCCATGGCCGTCCCCACAGGAGGCCGCGCCCCGAGTCTGAGGCCCCGCCGTCCCCACAGGAGGCCGCGCCCCGAGTCTGAGGCATGGCCGTCCCCACAGGAGGCCGCGCCCCGAGTCTGAGGCATGGCCGTCCCCACAGGAGGCCGCGCCCCGAGTCTGAGCCATGGCCGTCCCCACAGGAGGCCGCGCCCCGAGTCTGAGGCATGGCCGTCCCCACAGGAGGCCG